>NW_012103521.1:2513285-2540458 GCF_000951045.1 Mandrillus leucophaeus
TTTTCTGTCTTCCAACCTGAGTCCAGAAAGCTTTGGCTCCAGAGAGTGCTCGATAAATAGCTGACAAATACTTGATCATATCTTGTACCTACTTGAATTTAGGTGTTACATTTTTTTTTACTAAGTATGCCCTTGAAGATAAATTTCCAAATAATTCTTTTTTTCTAGAACCTGCAGTCTGATGGAGCCATATGACATGAGTGATTATATTAAGAGTTTAACTTGCTGTAATTTTAATCATTTTTTAATTTACAGTGTTTAGAAGCATTAGAAACACTACTAGAAACATTAGCGAGTCTGCCTTTTTAAAAATGTATTTATGCCACAAACCTGATGTACCTTTTAGTAGTCAAATATTGTGAATCTTTTCTATCTCCATCTCAATATTTTTGTCATTTTATTCGTATAAAAATAACACCATCTAGTTGCCCCAGATATATTGCTTCTGATTAGAAATCCTTTAGCGGCTACTGCACAGTAGTATTGAAAGTAAAATGTAATATTATCCAAGTCTTAATTTGAGAAAAGTTAGGAAAAGTTTCAACATGCAACTCTCCAAGTCCTATAGCATTAAATTTAAGGGGAAACTCTTGAAGTCTGAAAGTGTAGTTTTAAAGCAAACACAAGAAATACAGTGGAAAAAAATATGTGTTTCATTAAGGAATAACACTAATTGTTAAGAAGTAGGTTAAACTTCAGTGAAACTTTTAAAAGTTCCTCATTTCTAACATAAGGTCATATACCGGAAACATCTGATGTTCCATCAAACTTTAACTTGAAAAAAAGCCAGAAGCCTGTGTAAATATTTCTCTATTTGCAACTAGGGATCCTGAACGTCTCCAGGATAATCAATTTCCTTTATATTTTCAAGGAAATAAATCGCTAAAATAATCAATCCACAAATATCAAAGCCAATTCTCTTAAATGCTCAGAATTTTCAAAAAGTATAGAGTGAGATTGTGTGTGTGCATGCACATGTGTGAGTGTGGTGTGTGTGCATCTTCATGATGAAGTGAGGATCTTTTCCCCAAAAATATAATACTGTCTTCAGGAAAATTAAAATGGAGTAAATAAAATGGCTTAATAAAACTGAGATAATTAGTGAACACTAGAAACATGCAAAGAAGTGCTAAATCGCATTATTATTTTTTTACAAAGAAAGGTTTATATGGAAAAAAGAATGAGTGAATACTGTACTAGCCTGGAAAGAACAAATGAAAATAGTATTCAGAGAAACAGGAGTTGAATAGTTGCAGGAAAACAATAAATGAAAAAGCACTCTCCTATGAGTCAAAAGAGTATAACGGAAGACTTTTCAACTCCACACAGATCTTTTTAGGAATACATTTCATGTGTATTCCTGAGTCAAGCACTGTATCTCCATAATAGGCAATGAATAATTTACTTATATTAAATTGCTATATTAATGTTAATTACTAAGGCATAGCACACATTGAAAACTTCATCCAACTTGTAATGAATACTTGAGAATAAGATTCTATAATAATCCACAAAAACCCCATTCCCATAATTAACATGTTGGCAAAAATGATGCATTCCGGAACAAAACTCTGTATGTTCTATTTTCATTCTTTGTTTCATTTGAGTATGTCAACGGTTATTGCTTCTCAGTCTTCTGGCTAAGATCAAGTGAATATGATGATGGCTTCTATCAGTGTAGATAAAATTAAAACTAAATGACAGCTCATTGGAAGAGTTAAATGAGATTTTTACGGAGAAAACAATTTTCCCTTACTTATTAGGAAAATCAGACTTGAGTACACAGCAAAATACATACAATTAGTAATGTACTGAATTTTCAACGTAATTTATATTTCACGTGTTAAGGCTCTGAACACAATACCCCAAAATATGGCACCTTGGCATGCTAAATGCTTTGAACTAAAAGATATTAGGCCGACAAAGCCTTCTAATCTCTATCATGGAAACAAAGTCTTTCCGAACTCCTCCTGTCCTCCTGTCTCCTACCTCTCTGTCTTCCCTGAAACAAGTGATAGATACATACTCTTCCCCTAAGTGAATCACAAAAATTAGTACTCTTCTCCACTACAGCAGGGCATAAAACCTAGAATGGTCACTTTCTCCCTCTCCAGTCTCCCTTGAAGATCCTCATTCCAAAGGGGTACTGCCCCATACCTGGAGGGAAGGAATGTTACAAAGAGAGGCCGATAAGAATCTGAACAGACAAGTCTTGCTGGGGTTTCCCACTCAGTGGATTACCAGTAGATCATACCCTTTTGTCCAAACACATTTCTACAAGGCTGTCCATGCTTTGTCAAACCTATGCATGAAATAGATGGTTTTCTCCAGGTCTTTGAAATTCATTTCTGAAGCCTCCTCTGTCATGTAAAATTTTGATTAAATAAATTTGTTAGGCTTTTGTCAAGTCAACCTGTCTTGTTATAGGAGTCTTGGCCATGACCCTTACGATGACTGAGGAAAGGTATCACATCTTTCTACCCTTACAGTTGCCTATTCTAAATATGTGCCAGAATATCTTCTCATTTCCTTGACATTGATTTTCAAGATTGTATCCTTCACACAAAATGATCCTCTTCCACATGACTATGTCTATTTCATCTAACTGGTATCACTGTCAGCTTCATTTAGAATGTTAAGATTTTGAAATCCAATTAATGAATTTTCCAGGTGTAACATAAAATCACAATTTTCAAAAAAAATCCAACCTGTATTTACTACTGAGTAAAAGTTTTACTCCACGTTTATTGCCCCAATTAAAGATTACAATACATATTTTTTTTCATTTATTTCTATTAAAGTCTCAGAAAACAGTTGTATGTATCCATGGGTGTGGGTGTGTAGAGATGGAGTCTCGCCATGTTGACCAGGCTGGTCTCCATCTCTTGAGCTCAAGCAATCCTCTCGCCTCAGCCTGCCATGGTGCTGGGATTACAGGCATGAGCCACCATGCCTAGCCTGAAAACAGATTTTTTTGAACAGAACACACTGAAACTATTTGGGAATCAGAGAATAAGAAGGATATAATTAGGTATTAATTTGACTATATTCATATCCTTATAATTCAATTTAAATATAAAGTTTTTAAGCTTTGATCTTTTTCTTTACCACAAAACTGGCAGGAGGATGAATTAATGTAACAGGTGGGCTCTTGTGGTTTTAATAGCAATGAAATATAATCAACTGTCTCATATCATATTTCCAGGAAAGCAAGCGACATTTAGACCTACACATGATCCCTAGGCAATCCTACTATAGGCATTAAAGTGTTCAAACTCCCCATAGGGGCTATATATCTTCGGCCCTGGGTTTAATTGAAACTTTAAACAAAATATATTACCTACTTAATGCAGTTGAACTGGATGCTGGCCTTTGTAGTGTACAGACTAATGCCTAGCAAATTAGCATCTGTAACCATAGTACATAATGTAGAGTTTATATATAGTGTAAAACGTAGAAAATGTATTTTTAAAAACTGTACTTTTTTTAATGAGAAATAAACTTTTAGGAGAAAAAAATTATAGTTTTTTGCTCATAAATTTAATATATTCATTATTTTTGATACATAGCCAAACATTCATGATTTCCTTATCTTGTTGAGTATATAATCTTCAAAGTATACTTCTAAAATCTCTCAAATCTATATTTTGCCTTTCTGGACTGGCAAACTCCATATACCTGGCATTGGTCTCCTGGTTGTATTCTTTCTGATAATGGAAAAATGAAATGAAATAAAGAGACTTATCTTAAAAATTAGAGGTTCATATTATTTTTGGATTTCATAGATTAATGACTAATCCAGTTATATGGTCATATTCATATTTGTAGGATTGCCTCATTGATTTTCAAGAGTGCCAATGGAAGCAATCATAGGAAAATCACCAGAACTCAAAATAGGGGAAGCAGGTGGTATAAAGAGCTTAACGCTAGTGGAGTGTTAATGCTTCCACACTTGAAAGATGTGAAAGTTCAAATCTCACACAGTTAAAAACCATCTCTTTCACAGTCAGCATGCTAAATGCCTTGAGCAACCCACTTAAGAACAACTAAACACAGGAGAAAACATTAAGCATGTAAACCATCATGTCAAAAATTTACTCTGAATATCCCCACTTTAAATATATTCCGAAACAAGGTGAGGTAAACACACATACACATACAAACACAGATGAATCCAAGAAAAATAAATGATTCAGTTAAACACAAGTCACACAGAAGGCTGAGAAAGAAACAGACTTCCTTTATACTCCTTCTGCCGAACGAACGCAGAGCATAATGTACAGACCTAAAGTAGAATTTGAATTTACAAGCGAGAATGTTTGCATTGTTTTCAGAGGTGATTTGTCAGTTCATCTCACCTAAATAGTTTAAAAAACTAAACATCACTTGTAGCTATTTATGACACTTAACTCCTTCATACCACAAGTTTCTTTCTCAAAAATACAATTCTAAAATTCACATAAGCTTTTTATACAAAAAAATTGCTGTAATAAATTCATTTTTGTTTCCTATTCATTATTTTTCTCCCTCGTTCTCTGTGAATGGTCCAATAAACTCGGGAAAATATCTCATAATTAAAGAGCTGTTGTAAAGAATTAAAAATTAAATCAAAATGTTCCTCCTCTTTATTGAAGATATGGGGAGAAAACATTTTTTTCAATTTCAAATCTATGTAAGTAAAACATTTATTAGATGAAGGATGATGGAAGAAAATACATTTTCCAATATTGAGCTGGGACTGAAAACTAAAAGGGATATATAAAACAAGAGATTATCATAAGAGAATCAGTACAGTACGATGAAAATGAAGGCAAATAAGATAATAAAAAGCAATGGGCCATTATCACACATTTCTCCTGGAGAAAAGAATCTCTCCCTAAGATAAATACATATTATTCATCATAAACACACTTTTTAGAGAACAGGAAATTATGAATACGTATTTCTTAAGTATCACATAAGAAATTAAAAAGCTTGAGTTTCTCTTGTTTGTTTTCTTTGGTCTAGTCAACATAGCATAGCCTATATAGCTACAGACAAAATATTTTCAAGGTTAGAGTAATAGTATTCCATTTTACTCATAGGCATTTAATTATTACAGAGAGGCCCTAAAGAGCTCTGGACCAACTGTGAAATCTCCCAGAAAGTTCTTTGAGAGAAGGAACTAGATTAACTATTTACATGTCATATGTCTGCTGCCTCTGTACTGTCCCAGCACTTGCGACTTTTTTTTTTTTTTTTTTTTGCATACAGAGGTTATTCTAAACAGTTATTATAGACTGAAATGACAAGACAGTCACCCTAGGCTCTCTCTTACTCCATATAATACATTATGCCCTTTTGTTCTCAAGATATATTACCATGGTGAAATGATGTAAATTGCTTCTATAATTAAACCCAACAATTACTCGGCATTGAGAAAGCCAAGTCATTTTATTTTAAATAGTAAATAGGCTTAAAACGACCTCTGGGATTGAAAGAGTTCAAACAGATAAAAATAATTGGACGCTGCAGCCTAATTTAGTTTCCCATAATCCCTTAGGATTATTCAAAAGCAATGCTTAAGTAGAGATAATACGAGAAATAAACAATTATAGAGAAAGAAAAGAGAAACTGAGGGTATTTAGAAATTATCCTGCATTAAAAAAACATTTTAATATCCAGTATATTCAATATACTTTACAGCTGTTTTATTTTTTATAGTAAAACTGTAGAAGTTTTAATATATTTAATTTTTGTGAATTTTTAAGTGCAAAGGAAAACTATTTTGACATAGTAAAAAATGTGATAGTTTAGGTAACACAGAAGGACTAAGCAGAAAAAGCACTGGATTTAAGTCAAGAAACTATACTCCTGGTTCTAATACAAACTGTAAATCTGAACTTTATAAAATTTGGGGGGTGTTAATTTTTATCTTATAAAATATTATAAGGGCTTTGAAGATATGAGTCTTCCATTTTTAACATTCCATGATTCTAAAATACATCTATAATTTCAGAAGAAGAGAAACTGAGATCCAATAAATGCCTATGAGTGACAGAACACAGAATAATTTTGGTTAGATCTAGAAGAAAAATAAATCATGACAGAAAAAAACTCTAACCTACATACGACAATTTTAATTTGGAGGAAGCACTCTATTAACGAAACCAAGTAAATTGGCAATAACAAAATATACTCTTTTAGTTTTGGTTAATATAGCTAATGGTAAGAGAAGGATTTTGACTGTAGTTACTGAGAGAAAAAGGGAAATGAGCCTGGAGAGAAAATACAGCAATTCCAGATAGGATAAAACTAAACAGAATCTCCATTGAACTGTGGTGACTACCAAGGCCATAATGATGACAAAAATCTTGTTTATGAAGTATTCATATTCACATTGCTAAATGCAAAAAGCCAGTGACAAAGAATACAATCAACTTTTGGAGTTTAAAAGCCTAAGGAAATGATGATAATTACAATGGAAAGTCCCGTTACAAAACACTTATTAGGTTAGGTAGCTGGACCAATTGTTTTACCTTTTTTATTTTATCATTTTAATCAATCCTGAAACCGATACTACTGTTACCAAAATCTTATAAAAGGGAAACTGAGGCTTCTTTTAAGTAATTTTCCCAAGGATGCTCAGGGAGAAAGTGTCAAAGCCATAATTTGAACCAAGGGTATCTGACTTCAGGGACTACCTTATGGTGAATCTCAATTTAATCTAACCTGCTTTCTCAAGAGGAAAAGAGGTCCACAGAATTAAGTCACACAACTGGCTAGGAGCAATTTAACACATATTTTGTGAGTTGTTCTCTTAATATTTCATGTATTACCATATCTTCCTAATTATACGAACCCAAGTAAAATTTTAGCTTCTGTTTATAAAATACTATTTATCTGTTTAGTTTTTTATGTATGTTTGTAATTCACCTAATTCAGGATGGGAAGGTACTTCTCAATTATTGTTACTCAAACATCTTGGTTCTATGAAATTGAAGAGGATAAACGAGTATAGGCTTTTAAACATTTTTAAAAATTTACTTATAAGCTGCCATAATAAAATAAATGAATAGTTTTAAAATATGGAAAATTTAAGTTGGGGAATTAATCAAACGTGTTATTTTCTATTAATACATAAATAGGAAAAACACACTCACTTGGCATTCAGGGTAAGTCAACTGGCATGCGGCACATGGTATGTAATATGTTTTTCATAAAATGTTCAAAAGGAGATTAAAATCAAAGGACTAGAATGTTTTTTAACAAAAGCAACTGCAGTGAATTTAGTATTACACTAATAACCACATAAAAATATAATTGTATTTTTTCACACACACTCCTTTACTTCTGCTAACCTCTAAACAAAAGAAAAAATAGAATGGGAAAAAATAAAATGCTTGTATATCTATACACAAGTGCTTGGAGGTAGTGGTTGTGAAGGGGTAAATGACACATGAGAAAAATGAACACTTACAGGGTAAATCTAGCCAGACATTATAATCCATCACTGATCCCTAAAGGGCACTAATAATATGTAAATGTGTGAATTAGAAAACACATTCAAGGCTGTTGATAAACTTGATAGGATAATCAGCACATGCTGACAGACTAATGAAACTGATGAACTGATAGGGCAGCTTATCTCCTGGGTCATTTTTTTTCTTGTCAAATGGAGGCTAATCAAAATGTATTAGGAGCTAAAGCCAACACTTGGGGGATTTAACCCATTTTGATTAGGAGGTGAATTCACTTTCTGAGAAAATTATAGTTTCCTGAACAACTGAAACTATAAAACCTGATTGGCTAACAGACCTTCACATAAAATTAAATAGAAGGCAGCCACCATAATCATAGAAAAAATCTGGAATGTTAAATATTAAGACCCTCCCTTTAAAAATTGTTAGGGTGCTTTTCAGAGTCTGGACGAAGCAACCATCTCCTTCTCTAATGGAAAATGAGACAAAAGATTAAGCAATAACCCCCAGGGACACACTTATCTTTTGCTGCCTGTGTGAGCTGAGCATCTGTGTAACCATATGAGAGACAGATCCCAAGGTACTGGCTGAATTTTCAAATTTATTCACATAAAATAATTGAATGAATTTCTGAAACAGCTAACTCTAGTGAACATCACCGCTTTCCATTAACAACAATAACAACAAAAATACTACATGTAATCTGTTGCCAAGAATCTTAGAGACCTATCCTAATTTGAAGAAAGATGTCTTATTTGATAACTGAGAAAAATTGGGAATAAGGCCTTGGAAGCACTTGAATTAAGAATAAAATAATAAACTAAAACCAAAGCTATAGAAAGCAATTCTCTCAGTATTTATTTTGACACAAAAACATCCACCATTAAAATAAAAAAGTTAATTCAACTCATAAATCTACACATCCTAAGCACATGCTTTATGGACACGTATATTTCATTCGTATAGACAGATTGACAGTGAAATGCTGGATAGTAAAAGGCACTGTTTCAATTTATAAAAAATTAATGGCAAGAATGTATTTAATGAAGCTAAATTTTAACCTTTTAGTAATTATGCTAAAGAGAAAAAAATGACAATTAAAAAATACTCCAGTGTGCTGTTTAATATGATATTCAATCACTCCCCAGGCAAATTGGGGATGAGATTCCCAGAGACATGGAAAAAATATTTTAACCTTTTCCAAATAATTTTGTTTTTCTGTTTACTGTCCAGTGCTCCAGCCTATCTTTAAACTATTTCTAAATGTTCTGTTCTTTGGAAAAAAGAGAACATGAGTGTTCTTGTCAGGTGTATATTTTGTAGTTTGGGAGAGGTTTGGGATTTTTTTCTGTGCTCAAGACATAAAGCTACTATTAAATTCCTCAAATATAGAATGTAGAAGTGTACAGTAATCCTAGAGACTATATAGTCTAATCTCATTTATTTTATATGCATGAGAGAGGACTAGAAATATTAAACAACTTAAGCAGGTTTAATGAAAAGGGAAAATCTGACTTTGCAATTTGTGCTTTGGAAAAAAAGAAATATTTGATTTGAGGACAAAACATTTCTCTTCTCTTTATTATCTCCAAGCAGCAATATTAATTAATCATTAGGCCACCTTACTTTAGGGATTTTTTTTTCCAAGTGTCATATGCTGAATATGTGGTTTGCAGTCATAACCATCATCAAACAACTGTAGCAACAATTTACTACAAGGCAGACAGGGATCAATCACAGATGAAAGCTATTTTATTATAATTTCTTGTTCTTGACCTCTTATACCCAGAAAAATTCATGGCTTAGATTTATATACTTTCTGATTTATAAAAATTAGGCTAATTATTCAACACAAAACATAGAATAATTGTTGTAGCACATCTATTGTCTACCTAATCTTGTTTTTTTCTAAAATATTACGCTGAAAAGGTCTACTGAAATCCAAGTGTTCATCAATGGAAACCACACAAGTTGGCTAATTTATCTTATCTCTTACAAGCATCAAAGTTCATTTATCTCTATGTCATAGCATGTTTAGAGACTCTTCTGATTAAGAAAATACTGTGATAAAAATTATCATGAATTTGATGAACCTACTAAAATTAATGTATATTTTATTCATCTCTATTATTGAAAAATTATACATATATAGATTATTTCTACAGTCTCTAGAGTCTAGCTAATATTCAATACCCAGATGGTTTTGAGAGTCCTTTGCAATAATTCTGGGATATGACCAAGGTGTTGGGAATCGCTGTGCTAATGCATTTATTTGTCATGTCAGAATAAATATGCTCTGTCAGAATTTGAGTATGATGCCAGATTGTGAATGTTTCTTTGTGAGGATTAATACGATTTATTAGAATTCCATTAAACACGAACATGGGTTCCTGTTCCTCCACGGGTCCCTGAAATATCAATTAAAAAATCTTAATGTTTTACTTACCCATCATGTTGTACAAGCTCTGTGGGGCAAACTGCCTTGGCATTTTCTGAATTGCTTCCTTGTATACACTAAGGGCTTCCTAATTTATAAAACAAAAAAAAGGAGATAAATCATCACTAAAGTGCAGGGATCATCACTGAAAATAAGATAATAACGTTCTTCCAAACTTAAAACCATCCACTGCTATTTCTAAATGGTTCACTAGAGGAAAATAATTGAGCTGTCCTTTTGTGGCATACTATCTCAATTCCACCACTGAAAATACTCAGCCCAGTCAGTGAAGAATGCCATAGCTTAACGAGGCGTTGAATGTTAGCAATAGTCTTTTAATACAAATTTTCAAGTTCATACAGATTACTCAACTAAAAAACTAAAAAATATATATATTTGAAAGTTATCCATTAGTCATCTAAAGCGCATAATTACTTTAAGTCAGGAAACCTGGTAGGATCTAAATATAATGTCAGCTAACAAATCTTCCAGCTCTTAAGACCCAGTGAAATTACTAAATGCAATTATTTTAAAAGTTGTATCTTCATCCTTATATTACAGTTTTAATACATTGCGTAAGAGTACATGAGTGGGAGGGCAGGGGAAAGCAGTTTGAAGGAGAGAGAGGGGCAATAAGGAACTCATGCAAGCAGGCTTCCAGGAAAGGAGGACCAGTCTGGGTCACCTCCTAACCTACTGTGCAACATCCTGTTACACCACTGATTCTTTTCTCTCAGTTAAGAAATAATAAAATTAAATTTTATTTCATAGCAGTTTTTTAAAGAATTAAGAGAAATGGGTGGCACTTATATCAAATCACTTCCTTAACATGCAAAGTACAAAGAAAGTATTTTTTAAAATCTCAAACACTGGCTATAGGGTAACAATTCTAGAAACTGTGTCTTGGATCATCAAACCAAAGAAATGGTGAGCAAAGAAGCTCGAGAAACATTTCATGTTATTTCCCCAATCTTGAACAGTCTCAATACATATTGACATACCATTGACATAATTGCTCTGAGAAACTCACAGGAAAGAAATCTATTAAATTTTTATTTAGCAGAAGCTTTTTCTAAACAAATTTGATCAAAAAACCCTTCTAATGTCATCAGGTATTAGTTTTTCAAAGGACAAAAGTTTAATGTGTATACATATTAGTTGTTGAAAGGACACAGGCTCTGAAATGAGGCTGTAGGTTAGAAACCACTGAGACTAGATCCGAACAAGGGGGAGAGAAAAGGATAGAGAGGCATTGGCCAGACCTCATAGTGTCCCTGCTCATGATACAGCTTTCCCAGGTTGTACAAACAACTGGTAACAGAGCTCTTGTGTGCATGAGGGTCCTTTAGGTTTTCATCTGGGATCTCAGAACACTTTAAGAATGTCCGTCGGGCCTCTTCCGTCCTTCCTTGGTTCATTAGAATAATACCGGTATTTAAATATGCAGCTGAGGGGGAAAAGTGGAAATGAAAATGTGAGAAGATGATATACACTGTGAATAAAATAAAGTTTTCTTTGTTTCAATTTGGTTTCTATGGTTTAGTGCTCATTAAAAAAGAAAAAAGTATTTAAGACACAAATACTCATGGGATCAACAATGGTAGCAGAAGCTGCAAATATCACTGCAAAACATATGAAATAGTCCCTGCCAGCAAGCACTTCCAAATATTTTAAGCTTAAAATCTAGTTGAGTAAAAGTTATAGCTATCATAATTTTTTAAATGATCAATGGACATCAAAGTATGATGCAATTGAAAGATATAACTGTTAGAGGTTCATAATTTGATTAGCAAGTATTCAGAAATAAAAGCACCAAGTGTTTTCTCAATGAGGCTGTAAACTAGAGTTAATTTTCAAATATAGAAAGAGGTATAAAAAAATAAAAACTTGAGTATTACTTACAAGCCAGGGTAGGCCTGCTCCCAATGGCCAATTTATAATAATGTAGTGCTTCTGAAAACCTGCTGTTCTCCTGGAGAAGTAGCCCTCTGCATGAGGAAAACAGAAATTTAGAGAAAGGACTGTATTATTATATATAAAACCACAAATTTTTATTTTATATTCCAAAAATAAAAACGGTTAACAACGCAGTAAAAATGCTAACCTGGTAGTATAAAAATAAATTCTAAATATAAGGAAATGATTCCTCAGGAGGGAAAATACTGGGTAGGTATCAGTTGCATTTGTGCTGCATTAGAAAGTATTAGGAGGTATTTTCTAAAAGCCTTTAACCACCATTGAACTTTCCCCTTTTCTAGCCGTCTTTTCTCTCCCACTAGAATTACTAACCACCTGGATTTCTTCTTGGAGCATGCACATTTTCCCATCACTTCGGAAAGGAAACTTGTCTAAGGCAGTGAGATATGTATACATGGAAACATGAGATGCCTCTCTCACTAGCTGTGTTACTTGGGAAATATTGGTGCTTGGCTGCCTGAGAGGAAAAAGGTAGTCTGGCTCAATAGTAAAAAGAGAGAGTTTAATCAGATGCCAAAAAAGAACAACAAAAAAGACTGAAAGCTATCCACATCATCCTTTTCTTGATATTTGGATTTAGTTTAATAAGATTGGATTTCAGAACATTGTGCAAATTTCAGTTCACTGTTCTGAAAAACATCTTTCTCTGCAGACCCCAAGAATCCATAGGCTTTCTTAGAAGGCGCTAAGGTAGTAACTGCATGTAACATCTCAGCCATGCCAGAACCCACCCTCATGACCGAATGAAATCAATTACAGGCATGTCTATCAAAACAAGGTGTTGGAGAATTGAACTAAGTTCAAAAAGCTCGCACAGAGGGCTTTTTGGCCTATCCCCATTCTCTTGTAATCAGTAAGTATCTTACAGACATTCCGCACATCTATTGAGCCTGAATACTGCTGTTATCATCTCAAATTGCAGATTCAACTTGGCAGCTGCTGAGGTCTTTGAAAGGCTGGTAAAATGGAGGTCAGAGAAAAGAGAAGGCTGCTAATAAAAACTTATTCTGTTAAGCATTTTAAAATACATTATTTAATGAGCATCTTGGGAAAATATTTAAAATTAAAGAACGCTCACATGTGTCAAAAGCACATATTAACAACTTCATTATTTCTCATAGTTGCTAAAAAGTCATCTGAATAAAGAACTCCTAAACACATTAAGATCACTTTCACATTTCTATTAAAAAATTTGAACAACAGTTAATTTGATCATGAAATTAATATGCTATGCTGTCAAGTGTACTTGTCTGCTGCTAGGAACAAGAGAGAATAAAGCTTCCTGCAGTAGTCAAGTATTTGTGGAAATGGTCAGTTTTATTCAAACATGGGCAAAATTGATAAAGAGGATGAACAAATTTTTAAAAAGGAATATTCTTTATGACAATAATTGTACTGACATAATGTTTTCCAATGAATTAAACTCATACATATTAGCTAACGTCTGAAACTTATCTACAACCTTAAATGTCTTCATGGCTTTGCTTTAAAATTCAGATAAAGAAAAAAAAATTCAGATAAAGAGGTGCATCTCCTTTGATAGAAAGCTAAGGGCACGAGGGGAGAAATACCATCTAGATATTTAATTCTATTTTTTCTAGCTTTTTTAGAAATTAAAGTCCTTCAATCAACCCCTCTTTGTCCCAATATCTTCAGCTGCTTTTACCATATAGTTTTCTTAAGATTACAAAAATGTTCATTTACCTCTTAGACATAGGAGAAGAAAATACCCATATAACCTTTATTCTTTCTTGTATCCACCTCTAACTACTGCTTATGACTGTTCTTCCTTTCAAAGCCAGATTTTCTTTACCAATGGTCTGTGGTGTATATGACCAATTTCCCAATCCCATTTACCCTTAAATCCTGTTTAGATTCCCTTCCCAGAATTCCCCTGAAATGTCCTATTAAATTTCTACCAATTATCAGACCCCCAAAATAGTGCACTTATGTCAAACTCCACTCAACTACTACACCTCAGACTACTGAATTCATCTTCCTTCCTGAAATTCTGTATTCCTGGGCTCCTGAGAGACCAGTCTTCTTGAGAACTTCCTACACAGAATGAAAAAGAAAATGTCTCTTTATTCATGAACTCCTTTAAAAGCAGTTGGTGTTTTACAGGATTTTGTACTTGTCTCTAGGAATAAATACAGTCTACATGGATAAATAGAGTCTCTGCATGACATCATGCATAAATGTGGCTCATGTATATGCTGACTGCCCACAATTTTGAAATAATGATCTCCCTCCTGACATCAAGATCTGCTTTCAAAAGCTGAGCCACAACAAGATGGAGGCTCACTGAAACTTCAAAATCAATACCTCCAAACAATGAAATCAGTATCTCCCACCGAAAAATAAATAAATGAAATAAATAAAATCGAGTAAAAATCTTTGTAATTAACACAAACTCCAGTTGCTAAAATGAGAAACCTGATTATCACTCTTAAGTCTTCACTTATCCTCACAATTCCATGTTTTGTCTCCTAAGCCCACCTATTTTTATTTTCTAAGGCTCTTTACTCTGCCCCTCAAGGTTTATCTTTATGGCTCTGTCAGAGCCCTTTTTATCTTATCTGTCACCTGAATAACAGCAATAGCCCACTAATTAGTCTCCACATAATTACAATCCTAAAGGGCAAATATGCTATTAGGCTAGATGGAATGAACATGAAGGGAATGAGCACATATCTCTGACAATGTACCTAAAGCTCATAAACCTTGAAAACTGAGGTACTTAGCCTCACGGGATTCCCAATGTTGACAGACTATCTTCCTGTCATTTTCCAATTCATAAAATACACAAAGACGAAAAAAAAGATAAATAGTATAATAACCACACTGGGACAAACGTGTTCTGCCTGCCTTATTCTTGTGGGGAGGGGGCGGATCCTAGTCACTCAGAGGAATTCAGCAAATCATTTCCAGGAATATATGTACTGTGAGTCTTTGAATTAGAATATCATCATCCTCTATATAATCAGAATAAAGTTAGCAATGGAGTAAGTCTAAGATAGATGACTATTGTGACTGATTTCTTATGGGCTAAGGATTTAATTGAGCATTAACTATGTCCAAGAAAGGATGTTGCAAATGTGAACAAAACAGAGTTGCACTCGCCTATGGATGCAAAATCTACTGAGGGAGATAAATAAGAAAACAAAGGGTGTAGAAAATTACTGTACTACAGGGCAGAGGATCACCACTGCCCAGTCCAGGAATGGACAAGGAAAGGTCTGGAGTCCAAATAATACTGGCAGATGCTGAAAGCACACCATAGTAAAAAGAGTTATCAGCTCCACATTACAAAAGGAGAAAGAGAGGCTCAGAGAATTAACCAACTCCCTCTAGTTACTATGATTAATAAGAGGCAAAGCCAGAATTAAAACAGTTTCTGATACTAAATCTAACGCTCTTTCTAGAAGAAAAAGAGAAAAGAGATGAAATAGTTCAATTCCAGGTACATGTGTGCTCAGTTGCATTTCTTTTTGCTGTAAAACCTTCCAAATTTTATATAATGTTAATTTGTGTTGATACAATGAAAAGGAGTCAAGTGCCATTTTGGAAATTCTGGATAAATTTGGACCAATTCTAGCACTGTTATGACTAGGGTTCTGTTAGTGTTGTTTTCCAGATTGATAAAACCCTTTTTTATTTTACTGATAACATGATAAACAGAAATCCTTCAATAGTTACAATAATAACAATGATAGTGGCAGAGAAACTTATTCAGTACTTAGAATGTATGGAGCATTTTACATACATTAATTTATTATTCAACAATAATCTTAAGAGGAAGGATATTATTACTTTCTTCATTTTGCACATAATGAACCTTGGGCAAGAAAAAGTTACATAGCATACCTAAGGTCAAATAACAGGTAACAAAGTGCCAAAATTCAAGCTTAATAGTCTGGATATAAATGAGGACCTGTAATTTAATAAATCATTCATACTAAAGGCTTTTTATGACTTGTCATGACTGTTTAAAAATGTCATAGCTTGTTTACATGCAGATCATGTCCAAATCTTCTGGTTTCTATGTATATGAAAAACAGGAACATATTAAACATTTTTTTTAAATTAAAAAAACCTGATACCCACATATTCATTAAAATTTTAATTTAGATTCAAGGGGTTCATGCACAGGTCTGTTACATGTATATATTGAGTGATGCTGTGGTTTTGGGTACAACTGATCCTATCACCCAGGTACCAAGCACAGTACCAATTAGTTAACTTTTCAACCATTGTTCCCCTCCCTCTCTGCTCTAGTAATCCCCAGTGTATTTTATTGCCATTTTATGGCCAGGAATATCCAATATTTAGCTGCCACTTCCAAATGAGAACATGCAGTATTTGGTTTTACGTTCCTGCATTAATCTCCTTAGGATAATGACCTCTAGCTGCATGCATGTTATGGCAAAATACATAATTATATACTTTTTATGGCTGTGTAGTATTTCCTGGTGATTTACCCCCTTTTCTTTACCCAGTCTATCATTAACAGAACCCAGATTGATTCCACAGTTTTGTTATTTTGACTAGTGCTGTAATGAACATGTGAGTGTAGGTGTCTTTTTGATAGAATGATTTATTTTCCTTTGGGTATATAGCCAGTAATAGGACTGCTGGGTCAAATGGTAGTTCTATTTTAAGTTCTTCAAGAAATCTCCACACTGTTTTTATAAGTATTCATTGTCTCACCATCATCTATTGTTTCTTTGACTTTTTAAATAATAGCCATTCTGACTGGTGTGAGACGGCACCTCACTGTGGTTTTTGATTTGCATTTCTCTGATGATAAGTGATGTTGAGCATTTTTTCTCCTGTTTATTGGCTGCTTTCATGTCTTCTTTTGAAGTGTCTGCTCATATCTTTCTCATTTTCTTTGTTTTGTTTTTAATGGCATTGTATTTTGCTTGTTCAATTATTTACATTCCTCATAGATTCTGGATATTAGACCTCTGTTGGATGCATAATGTGCAAATATCTTCTGCCATTTTGTAGGCTGTCTGTTTACTCTGTTGATAGTTTCTTTTGCTATGCTGAAGTTCCTTACCGTAATTAGGTGCTGTTTGTTAATTTTTGTTTTTGTTGCAATGTCTTCTGAGGACTTGGTTAGAAACTCTTTCCCAAGGCTTATGTCCAGAATGGTGTCTCTTAGGTTTCCTTCTAGGATTCTTATAGTTTGAGGACTTACATTTAAATATTTAATCCATCTTGAGTTAATTTTTACATATGGTGAAAAGGAGGGATCCAGTTTGATTTCATGCATATGGCTAGCCAGCTATCTCAGCATTATTTATTGAACAGCAAGTCCTTTTCTCACTGCTTATTTTGGTGAAATTTGTCGAAGATCAGATGGCTATAGATGTGAGACTTTCTGGATTCCAGATTCTGTTCCACTGGTCCGTGTGTCTGATTTTGTGTCAGTACCATGCTGTTTTGGTTGTGGCAACCTTATAGTAGAGTTTTAGGTTGAATAATGCAATGCCTCCGGGTTTGTTCTTTATGCTTAGAATTACTTGGGCTATTCAGGCACTTTTTTGGTTCCATATACTAAAATAGTGTTTTTCTAATTCTGTAAAAACTGACATTGGTAGTTTGATAGAAATAACATTGAATCTGTAAATTGCTTTGGGCAGTATGGCCATTTTAATAATACTGATTCTTCCAAATCGTGAGCATGGAATGTTTTTCCGTAGTTTGTGTCATCTGTGATTTCCTTCAGCAGTGTTTTATAGTTTTACTTGTAGAGATCTTTCACCTCTTTGGTTAGAAATATTTCTATTTTTTTTTGTGTGTGTGTGTATGGCTATTGTAAATGGGACTGCATTCTTTATTTTGTTCTCAGCTTGAATATTATTCATGTATAGAAATGCTACTGACTGTTTTACATCAATTTTTATATCATGAAACTTTATTGTAGTCATTTATCTGTTCCAGGAGCCTTTTGGCAGAGTCTTTAGGGTTTTCTGAGTATAGACCAATATCATCAGTAAAGAGTGAGTTCGACTTCTCTTCCTACTTGGAGGCCTTTTATTTCTTTCTCTTGCCTAACAGGAGTTCCAGTACTATGTTGAATAGGAATGGTGACAGTCAGCATCTTTTCTTATTCCAATTCTCAAAGAGAATGCTTCCAGTTTTTGTCCATTTAGTATGATATTGGCTGTGGATGTGTCAAAGATGGCTCTTAATATGTTGAGGTTGGTTCCCTCAATGTCTAGTTTCTTGAGGGTTTTATTATAAAGGGCTGATAAATTTTATTAAAAGTTTTCTCTGCATATACTGAGATAATCATATAAATTTTGTTTTTAATTTTACTTATGTGGTGAATCACATTTTTTGATTTGCACACGTTGACCAACCTTGCATCCCAGGAATGAAGCCTACTTGATTGTGGCAAGTTACCTTTTTAATGTGCTGCACAAATTCAGTTTACTAGTATTTTACTGAGGATCTTTGTGTCTATGTTCATTAGGGATATTGGTCAGTAGTTTGCTTTAGTTTTTCTTTTTCTTTTTTTCTTTTTTTTTTTTTTTTGAGACAGACTCTTGCTTTGTCACCTAGGATGGAGTACAGTGTTGTGATCATAGCTCACAGAAGCCTTCATTTTCCATACTCAAGTGATCCTCCTGCCTCAGTAGCTGGGGCTACAGGTGTGTGCTACCACACCTAGGTAAACTTTTTGATTTTTAGTAGAGATGAGATCTTGCTGTGTTGTTCAGGCTTGTCTTGAACAACTGAGGGCAAGTGATCCTCTCACCTCGGTTTGCCAATATATCAGGATTGCAGGCATGAGCCGTTGTGCCCAGCCTGGTTTTCTTCCTTGTGTCTTCGCCAGGTTTTGGTATCAGGGTGATGCTGGCTTCATAGAATGAGTCAGGGAGGAGTCCTTCCTCCTTGATTTTTTTTTTTTTTTTGGATAGTTTTAGCAGAATTAGTATCAGCTCTTTGTACATCTGATAGAATTTAGCTGTGACTCTATCTGGTCCAGTGCTATTTGGTAGGTAAGTTTTTGTTTTTTGTGTTTTTCTTTTCTTTTTATTTTAATTACTGATTCAATTTCTAAAGTCAGCATTAGTCTGTTCAGGGTTTTTATTTCTTCCAGGTTCAATCTTGTGAAACACACCAGGAATTTATCCATTTCCTCTGGATTTTCTGGTTTGCGTGCATAGAAGCATTCATAATATTCTCTGAGGATCTTTTACATTTCTTTGAGATCAGTTGTAATGTCATCTTTGTTATTTCTGATTGTGCTTATTTGTATTCTGCACCAACCGAATATCATCCCTCTTTTTTGTCTTTGTTAATCTCTCTAGTGGTCTATAGATCTTCTTTATCCTTTAAAAAAACTAACTTTGGGGTTCACTGATTTTGTTTCGATTTTGGGTCTCAAATTCATTCAGGTCTGTTTTGACTTCTGTTATTTCCTTTTTTCTTCTGCCTTTGCAGTTAGCTTGCTCATGTTTTTCTAGTTTAGGTGTGACGTTAGATCGTTAATTTAAAATCTTCCTAGACTTTTGAGGGAAGCGTTTGGGACTATGAACTTTCCTCTTAACACTGCTTTTGCTGTATCACAGAGACTTTAGATTGTTGTGTCTCTGTTTTCATTTACTTAAAAACATTTTGATTTTTGTTTTAATTTCGTTGTTTACCCAAAAGTCATTCAGGAGCAAGTTGCTTAATTTCCATGTAATACTGTGGTTTTGAGAGAACTCCTTGGTAATGATTTTTATTTTTATTCCAAGAGTGGCCCAAGAGTGTGGGTGGTATGATTTCAGTTTTCTTTTTAATTTAGTGAGATTACACATTGATTACATGACTAAGCATGTAGTCGATCTTGGGCGATGTTCCATGTACAGATGAGAAGAACGTATATTGGGTGGTTTATTGGTATTCTATAGATAGCTATCAGTTCAGTTGGTCCAGTGTCGAATCTAAGTCCAGAATTTATTAGTTTTCTGCCTCAATGATCTGTCTAACATTGTCAGTGGGGTGCTGAAGTCCCCCACTATTATTGTGTGGCTATGTCTTTTTGTAGGCCTAAAAGTACTTGTTTCATGAATGTGGGTGTTCCAATGTGGAAGGCATACATATTTAGGACAGTTAAGTCTTCCTGTTGAATTGAATACTTTATCATTATGGAATGCCCTTCTTTGTACTTTTTTTTACTTATGCTCATTTAAAGTCTGTTTTACCTGGTCAGGTGCAGTGGCTCATGCCTGTAATCCCAGCATTGTGGGAGGCAAAGGTGGGTGGGTCACCTGAGGTCAGGTGTTCAAGACCAGTCTGGCCAACATGGTGAAACTCCATCTCTACTAAAAATACAAAAATTAGCCAGGCATGGTGGTGGGAGCCTATAATCCTAGCTACTTGGGAGGGAGGCTGAGGGCAGGAGAATCACTTGAACCTGGGAGATGGAGGTTGCAGTCAGCTGAGACCACACCATTGCACTCTAGCCTGAGTGACATAGACTCCGTCTCAAATAAACAAAGTAAGTCTGTTTTATCTGATAGAAGAATAGTGACTCTTGCTCTTGGTTGTTTTCTGTTTGCACACTACATCTTTCTCCAACCCTTTACTATGAGCCTGTGGGTGTCATATTATGTGTGAGATGTGTCTCTTGAAGACAGCAGACATATTTTTTTTTATTCCACTTGCTACTCTGTGCCTCTTAAGTGGAGCGTTTAGACATTTTACATTCATGATTAATATTAATATGTGAGGTTTTGATCCTATCATGAAGTTATTAGTTTTTTGCTTTGTAGTTTCTATTGTGTGGTTGTTTTATAGGGTCTATGGGCTATATCCTTAAGTGTGTTTTTGTGGTAGTAGGTATCATTATTTTGTTTCCATGTTTAGAACTCAAGGATATCACATAAGGTTGACATAGTGGAAGAACATATTTTAATATGGCAGTAAGTCCATATCATACAGAGTTGCCTGGAAATTAAGAAAATCAGGCCATTTATATATTAGTGTGAATTTAAAGTGCCTTTTGGGGGAGAAGTTGAAAAAAAAATATTTCCAGTCTCTTAAATTAAAAGTAGTAGGGTCAATTTTGTATATCTATGTGTAGATGGATATATTACAGCATTTTTAAAAGAATATTTTCCTTCTCAGATTTTTCCTCTAATGATCTATCTTTTAGAACAACAGACAGTGAAATTAAGCAGCCAGTGATGAAGAAAATAATTGGGGAAAGAGAAAGAATCAGTATTTGTTTTTGTCAAAGAAAGAAAATGCACCTGGACATATGAACTACTGCTATTTCTAAGACCTAAATTCTAGAAAATCATGTACTTAAAACAAAATAACAAAATGTTCTCTTTTAAATCCTTTTAACTTTTTTTTTTGTCTGATCATGAGCACATGTTCTAATAATACTGCATGTGTAGTATTTCTTTTCCCTAGGAACATTTCGCCCATCTTTTCTCCCATCTCCCCTAACAACCCTGTCTTTGTCTAAGATACTACTTTATGAAATCACAATAATCTGGACACTTGATTAATGAAGAACAGTCAAATCCACAATAACAGTGGATTGGACAGAGTTGAACGCAAACATTCAATGTAAATAGGCATATGGGTCCCTAGGTGATCCTAAACATTGACAGAGAAAGAAGAGGAACATTTATTTAGCACAGTGATTCTCAATCAGGAGTGACTTTCCCCACCCCCCCGCCCCAGGGGATATTTGGCAATGTCTGGAGACATTTATGCTTGTCACAACTTGGGGAATGTAACTGGTATTTAGTGGGTAGAGTCCAGGAATGCTTTTAAACATCTTACAAGGCACAGAACAGTTTTCCACAGCAAAGAATAACCCAGTCCAAAACATCAACAGCACTAAAGTTGAAAAACCATAATTAGAATTTCATATCAACTAACTACAACACATTGCTTCAGAAAATAAAGTCCAGTGTCTCTAATTGCACACACCAACTATACAAGAAGATAGACTACACGAAAGCAAATTAAAAGGATTAAATTATTTTTCATTAAAAAGTCTAACCTACCATTTCTACTATTTTCACAAAAAAGGTAAAAGAAAAATGAAATTTTCTAAAAATTAAAAAGAAAAGCATGCCCTTTCCTACTTCTGACAATACATCTGACCAAATTGTCAGTGCCTCTTTGTAGTAAGGCTGCCTTCTAGATAGAACTGTCAAAACATCTAAATCCTTAAGTAAAGTGGCCTTTTGCCTCTTGTTCTAACAAAGGTCTTAAAAAGTGGTTGAAATCTGAGAGATTCAAGTGTGGGTATGAATAAAGCACAGTAGGAGATGAAAGTATGCTTTTCAAGAGTACATATTTCAGTAACAAAGCTGATGTCCCTGCAATACGCAAGGGAAACAGGATCCTGCTTAACATGGAATCACACACCTTCAAAACCAGGGAAATACTGAAGGATAAACAGTTTCTTTCTTGCTTTGATTTCATTAAAGTGTAATGTGCAGCACTCTTACAATACATTAAACAGTGACAACAAGCTTACCAAAAAACGAATACATAATTTTTCAGTGAATTGTCTCACGGTGAAGACAGACAAGCAAAGAATCACAATACTGTGTAAAGAGGGTCGTGATAAAATGTAAGGTGTTTTGGGAACCCATGAAAGGAACACCTACCCAAGAGAACAGGTGAGGTGAAGTTCCTAGAGAAGACGAGAAAAAAAAAAGGACCAAGTCAGGAACGCAGACAAGAGCATTCCAGACAGATCAAGCCATGTGTATGAAAGCTCAAGACTTACAGAAGAAAACTCAAGACTTACAGAATTGCTATTGTTGACCTAACAATAACAATAATAACAGGCTTCATGAAAATAAAATGACATAATCGACGTAGGAAGCATTTGGGAAACTAAAAAACTAAGATGACTGAAAATTAGGACTATATTAACAAGAATGAGTTTCAGTAATAGTTTTGCTATTGCCTGGACAAAAAAAAAAAGAAAACTTAATCAAAATAAGTCAGATAAAAACGTTTATAGGCAATGATTCACAAAATATTTTTAATGTCCAGTTATTTAAAAAATATGTTCATTTTAAACTAAAAGATGTTTCTGAATTTTCATTTGATTATCCTTTAACACACGTAAGGACTTTGAAACTAAGGTTTATTTATTTATTTTTTTTCCTCAGAGATAATACATGAACTTTAGATATTCACATTTTTTCCTAAGGTTATTTATGCATTTGAAATTTGCAAACTGAAATGAAACAACATTGGTTGCAGTCATATTTGAACTTTGCATTAATCCAAATTTCCTAATCAAATTTGCTTATTTAGCTAATGGCTTTAGTAATGAGATTTTACATAATTTAGCGTTTAAATGTGATTACAGATGCATTTACTCACTTTTTTCAAGAATTACGCTTAGTTTTAGGCAACGTTTATAATATGACACTTGGAAAAATAAATCTTTAATCTCCATCATTCAACAGAACTGATAATTTAATAGCACGGTACACTCACAAAACACAAATGCTCCCAAATCTTGTTTGATAAAATAGATATAAGGCAAAATTCTCAAGTGACTACACTGGCAATAAATGGAATTAAATTCAGAATTCTTTTTAAATTCACTTACTGTAAATAAGTTGCTACTACTTGAATTAATTACAGTAATTCCAAAATTAAGAGAGACACAAGAGCTTAGGAATTAAGTACCTAATAAACACTAGCCACTGTGTTGGAACTAAAAACATAAAAAGAACCATGATCAAATATGCAGCCAGGTTTGGTCATGTGACGAGTTGCACAAGAATCCTGCACTGCTTTAGGGAATAACCTGAAAGGTGTGAGAGTATTTCCTCCCTTACCCCACCTCTTTGCTGCTAGCTGTAAGGTAGAAGTCCTGTGTTGAGGGAGGTAGAGGTCAAACTAAAACTAAAACAAGCTCTGGAAACTGAACCCTTGATAAAACTGTCCAACCAGCAGGGACTGTCTATCTCTGGACTTCCCTTTTATAAGCCAGATTAAAAAAATACGTAACTAGTTTAAGCCGCTGTTATTTTCGGTTTCTTATCACTTGCCAACCAACCTCTTCACAACTGACAAAATGCCATATGCACTATTCATGTTTTTAAAAATGTATAATGCTGCCGGGTGTGGTGGCTCATGGCCATAATCCCAGCACTTTGGGAGGCTGAGGTGGATAGATCACCTGAGGTCAGGAGTTTGAGGTCAGCCTGGGCAAGATGGTGAAACCTCGTCTCTACTAAAAACAAACAAACAAAATATACCACACACAAAAATTAGCAGGGCATGCTAGCATGCATTTGTAGTTCCAGCTACTAGGGAGGCTGAGGCAGGAGAATCACTTGAACCCAGGAGACAGATGTTGCAATGAGCCGAGACTGCACCACTGCACTTGAGCCTGGGCAACAGAGCAAGACTCCATCTCAAACAAACAAACCCATAAATATGTGTGTGTGCGTGTGTGTGTGTGTATTTATATATGTTATAAAATATGTAACATCAAATATAGCTTTCATAGAGAAATTTTAATAAAAACTTCCTTTAATTACATTTGAATAAATACAAAGTATGAGCTGTCTGGTTTTGAGTGATAACCAGATTAGTTAATTGCCAAGAATAAAACTTAGAATTAAAATAGTTAATTAAAATTAAATAATTACCGTAGCTCAAGGAGGCCGGCCTGCCTCGTAGATTCCTCCACTGGGGATGGGACATAGCTAAACAAAAAGCAGCAGAAACCTCAGCAGAGGTAAATGCCCCTGTCTGATAGCTTTGAAGAGAGCAGTGGATCTCTCAGCACGGAGGTTGAGATCTGAGAATGGACAAACTGCCTGCTCAAGTGGTTCCCTGACCCCTGAGTAGCCTAACTGGGAGACATCCCCCAGTAGGTGCAGACTGACATCTCAGCCTCACACTGCGGGGTACAACCTTGAGACAAAGCTTCCAGAGCAAGAATCAGACTGCAACATCTGCTGTTTAGCAATATTCTATTTTCTGCAGCCTCCGCTGCTGATACCCAGGCAAATAGGGTCTGGAGTGGACCTCAAGTAAACTCCAACAGACCTACAGCTGAGGGTCCTGACTGTTAGAAGGAAAACTAACAAACAGAAAGGACACCTGCACAAAAACCCCATGAGTACGTCACCATTGTCAAAGACCAAAGGCAGAAAAAACCACAAAGATGGAGAAAAAGCAGGGCAGAAAAGCTGGAAATCCAAAAAATCAGAGCGCATCTCCCCCTCCAAAGGAACACAGCTCATCGCCAGCAACAGAACAAAGCTGGACGGAGAATGACTTTGACGAGCTGAGAGAAGGCTTTCGTCGATCAAACTTCTCAGAGCTAAAGGAGCAACTACGTAACCAGTGCGAAGAAACTAAAAACCTTGAAAAAAGAATGGATGAATGGATAACTAGAATAATCAATGCAGAGAAGACCTTAAAAGAACTGACAGAGATGAAAACCATAACACAAGAACTACATAACAAATACACAAGCTTCTGTAACTGACTCGATCAACTGGAAGAAAGAGTATCAGAAATTGAAGATCAAATGAATGAAATGAAGCGAGAAGGGAAGTGTGGAGAGAAAAGAGTAAAAAGAAATGAACAAAGCCTCCAAGAAGTATGGGATTATGTGAAAAGACCAAATCTACATCTGATTGGTGTGCCTGAAAGTGATGGGGAAAATGGACTCAAGATGGAAAACACTCTGCAGGGTATCATCCAGGAGAACTTCCCCAACCTAGTAAGGCAAGACAACATTCAAATTCAGGAAATACAGGGAACGTCACAAAGATACTCCTCGAGAAGAGCAACTCCAAGACATATAATTGTCCGATTCACTAAACTAAAGTTGAAATGAAGGAAAAAATATTAAGGGCAGCCAGAGAGGAAGGTCAGGTTACACACAAAAGGAAGCTCATCAGACTAACAGCAGATCTCTCAGCAGAAACTCTCCAAGCCAGAAGAGAGTGGGGGCCAATATTCAACATTCTTAAAGAAAATAATTTTCAACCCAGAATTTCATATCCAACCAAACTAAGCTTCATAAGTGAAGGAGAAACAAAATCCTTTACAGACAAGCAAATGCTTAGAAATTTTTTCACCACCAGGCCTGCCCTACAAGAGATCCTGAAGGAAGCAATAAACATTAAAAGGAACAACAGATACCAGCCATTGCAAAAACATGACAAAATGTAAAGTCCATCGATGCTAGGAAGAAACTGCATCAACTAACAAGCAAAATAACCAGCTAATATCATAACGATGGGATCAAGTTCACACAAAACAGTATTAACCTTAAATGTAAATGGACTAAATGCTCCAATTAAAAGACACAGACTGGCAAACTGGATAAAGACCCATCAGTTTGCTGTATTCAGGAGACCCATCTCACATGCAGAGACACACATAGGCTCAAAATAAAGGGATGGAGGAAGATCTACCAAGCAAATAGAAAACAAACAAACAAAAAAAAGCAGGGGTTGCAATCCTAGTCTCTGATAAAACAGACTTTAAATCATCAAAGATCAAAAGAGACAAAGGTGGCCATTACATAATGGTAAAGGGATAATTCATCAGGAAGGGCTAACCATCCTAAATATATATGCACCCAGTACAGGAACACCCGGATTCATAAAGCAAGTCCTTAGAGATTTACAAACAGACTTAGACTCCCATACAATAATAATGGGAGACTTTAACACCCCACTGTCGATATTAGACAGATCAATAAGACAGAAAGTTAAAAAGGATATCCAGGAATTGAATTCAACTCTGCACCAAGTGGACCTAATAGACATCTACAGAACTCTCCACCCCAAATCAACAGAATATACATTCTTCTCAGCACCACATCGCACTTACTCCAAAATTGACCACGTAATTGCAAGTAAAGCACTCCTCAGCAAATGTACAAGAACAGAAATTATAACAAACTGTCTCTCAGACCACAGTGCACTCAAACTAGAACTCAGGACTAAGAAACTCAAACAAAATCACTCAACTACATGGAAACTGAACAACCTGCTCCTGAATGACAACTGGGTAAATAACGAAATGAAGGAGAAATAAAGATGTTCTTTGAAACCAATGAGAACAAAGATAAAACATACCAGAATCTCTGGGACACATTCAAAGCAGTGTGTAGAGGGAAATTTATAGGACTAAATGCCCACAAGAGAAAGCTGGAAAGATCTAAAACTGACACCCTAGCATCACAATTAAAAGAACTAGAGAAGCAAGAGCAAACACATTCAAAAGCTAGCAGAAGGCAAGAAATAACTAAGATCAGAGCAGAACTGAAG
>NW_012103521.1:2540508-2541202 GCF_000951045.1 Mandrillus leucophaeus
AGAGCAAACACATTCAAAAGCTAGCAGAAGGCAAGAAATAACTAAGATCAGAGCAGAACTGAAGGAGATAGAGTCACAAAAAACCCTCCAAAAAAAAAATCAATGAATCCAGGAGCTGGGTTTTTGAAAAGATCAACAAAATTGACAGACCGTTAGCAAGACTAATAAAGAAGAAAAGAGAGAAGAATCAAAAAGATGTAATAAAAAATGATAAAGGGGATACCACCACCAACCCCACAGAAACACAAACTACCATCAGAGAATACTATAAACACCTCTATGCAAATAAACTAGAAAACCCAGAAGAAATGGATAATTTCCTGGACACTTACACTCTCCCAAGACTAAACCAGGAAGAAGTTGAATCCCTGAATAGACCAATAGCAGGCTCTGAAATTGAGGCAATAATTAATAGCCTACCAACCAAAAAAAGTCCAGGACCAGATGGATTCACAGCTGAATTCTACCAGAGGTACAAGGAGGACTTGGTACCATTCCTTCTGAAAATATTCCAATCAATAGAAAAGAGGGAATGTTTCCTAACTCATTTTACGAGGCCAACATCATCGTGATATGAAAGCCTGGCAGAGATACAACATAAAAAGATAATTTTAGACCAATATCCCTGATGAACATCGATGCAAAAATCCTCAATAAAATACTGGCAAACCAAATCCAGCAGCACATCAAAAAG
>NW_012103521.1:2543859-2544743 GCF_000951045.1 Mandrillus leucophaeus
GTGTGTGCCTGTAATCCCAGCTACTCGGGAGGCTGAGGCAGGAGAACTGCTTGAATTCGGAAGGCAGAGGTTGCAGTGAGCCGAGATTGTGCCACTGCACTGCAGTCCAGCCTGGCAACAGAGCCAGACTCCATTTCAAAAAAAAAAAAAAAAAGTTAAATTCCACTGGGAAGGGTATTGGGCAAGTTGTTTCCCTGCTCTATACTTTCATTGAACTAAGAAAAATGGAAAAAAGGAGATGGAGAAAAAACCACCACCATGTCACCCATAAACTAGGCAAATGAGGGCACACGGTTCTATCATACAGGTCCTCAAAGCTGAAACCTGTTTCAGAGTGTGTCACTTGTGTCACAACACTGCCAAGGAGGTTTCAGAAAATACAGTTAAGCCCCCTCTCTGATATCCTTCTTTTGACACAAATCTAATTATTTGTTCTAAATTGAATTTTGTTTAGACGTGGACAGCTAAATAAAGTACAACAATGCCACCCTCTTTCATAAAGAAGTTCTTTTTTTAAATTCTAACCTGTCAAATATGAAACAGTAGGCATTCGATCTAAATGACTTTTTAAGCACTTCAGTTAGATTGCCAAAAACGTTATTCTTTAACATTAGTAGAGAAATAACAAGTTGTAGCTTCTGAAAATAATTTTTATATGAGTTTTTCCTTAGGGTCTAAAGAAAGAGAAACATATCCTCACTATGGTATCTTTTCTTTTTTCTTTTTTTTTTTTTTTTCTCTTTTTTTGAGATGGAGTCTCGCTCTGTCGCCCAGGCTGGAGTGCAGTGGCAGATCTCAGCTCACTACAAGCTCCGCCTCGTGGGTTTACACCATTCTCCTGCCTCAGCCTCCCGAGTAGCTGGGACTACAGGCGTCCGCCACCT
>NW_012103521.1:2544793-2555292 GCF_000951045.1 Mandrillus leucophaeus
TTTTTTCTCTTTTTTTGAGATGGAGTCTCGCTCTGTCGCCCAGGCTGGAGTGCAGTGGCCAGATCTCAGCTCACTACAAGCTCCGCCTCGTGGGTTTACACCATTCTCCTGCCTCAGCCTCCCGAGTAGCTGGGACTACAGGCGTCCGCCACCTCACCCGGCTAGTTTTTTGTATTATTTTAGTAGAGACGGGGTTTCACCGTGTTAGCCAGGATGGTGTCGATCTCCTGACCTTGTGATCCGCCCATCTCGGCCTCCCAAAGTGCTGGGATTATAGGCTTGGGCCACCGCACTCGGCCTATGGTATCATTTCTTTAAAAATTTGTGAAGTCTTGATTAAATGGAGCATTCATTACAAAGGTGCTTCTCATCAGATTGAATATGGACTATGACATCTAAATAAGCCTTTATATTCCATATTAGTCCATTACTACCTCTGTGACAGGTGGTGAAAAAGATGCTTTATAACTATTATGTATTTCTCACAATGAACCCCTAAAGGTATCAATCTTATTTTAAAATGAAGAGTTCAAAGATCAAAATGGTTAAGTAACTTAAATCTATGCAGCTAGTTGTTATTGCTGCATCTAGGATTCGGAGAACTACATTGTATATTAATATATGCAAAATTTACTTTGTACCTATCTTTTGAATATAAAATTAAGACTATATTTTCTTCCACATGTCAAAATAATAAGTGTGAATATATTTTCCTAGTTTAAAAACAGTACTCAACAGGAAATAATAAAGATTAATACTTGGGGGTTTAAGTTTTTCATATTATTTCTTTCCACCCTTACAATTAGCAACAGAAATTATTATTCTGTTTACTTTAGAGTCTAAAAATGAAGGGAGAGGATTTAAATAATTTGTCCATGATAATGCAGTTGGCAAGACTCAAGATGAGACTCAAATTCAGAGGTATCAGGCTTCAAATCACCAATACTGGGAATAGGTGCCTGCTTTTAGCTTAAGTATTAATACCCGCCCTTTCTCTCTGGTTCATATACACACTGCTTCTTCATTATCCGAGTCAACAAATTTCTCTTCTTTTCTTATTTATACATGCACTTCCCAACATATAAACATTCTGAATTTGCATCGTGTGATAAATTGCAGCCTTCCAATAACAGTCAACCTCTATTTTACCAAGAAATGCATTACAACCAATACACTTATAAAGGGGTTTCCTTGAGTTACTTTTGTGCTTTGGACTCACTCCTCTTCATGGACGTGGTTGCCAGTGAGTTAAGACATAGCCCCAAAATGGCACAGTCAGGGAACATTAAGAAATAGAATAAAATTACCAGCTAACAAACTCTTCAGATTTTATTCTCATAGATCAAATTTCTAGACATTATATCATTTAATCTTTCTATATTAACACCAACTCAACCCAGAGTTACAGATGAGGAATAAAGATTAAACAATTTGCCTAAGGTCAGACACAGGACCAATAAATGAATGATTTGAAGCCAAGTCGGTTTAAAGCCAAAGACATGCTCTGAAGTATTTCACTGAGCTGCCTCCCAAGTACAAGGTTGCCAGATAATTTAATTAAAAACAAAACAAAACAAAACAGAACCAACTTTTCCCCTTTCCCCATTACCCTTCCCATGAAAACAAATATGACTCTGGTAAATCCATATGTATCTTCTGGAATCACAGTCAAATCTCTTTCACGTATTTCCTTCATCCTCTGGGAGAATTTTGATTTAAAACAAACAAAATTAAGAAATGAAAAGCATGTAACACAAGTTAAAGGACTAACCACAAATGATTTAACTTTAAACCTATATAGTGATTTACTATGTATTCTTTGCTAGTTACAGGTGCTATCCAACATGGACATCTAATCTTTATGTAATTTCTTAGAGAATAAACACCTATCAGTTGGACAGTGTGTAATCACTGCAGAGGAATTCCTACGCTGGAATACAAGTATAGGCCAAAACCTTTCTTGCTCAGTAAAACTCAATGTCATTAGATTGACTTGTTTATTCATTCAAAACATATGTTGAAACTACCATAACGGAGATTTAATGATGAGTAGAAAAGATAAATTATTTAAAAAGCAGCACCAATGATGAGCTAAGAATGTTTTGGTATAGTATGATATACCATGGAAGTCTACAGCAAGAAAACCTAACTTAAACAAGTTTGTTCAGGCAGAGGGAAGAAAAAAGGAAGAAAAAAAAAAAAAAAAAAAAGCTTTTGAGAATTCTACAGAAACCAACACACTCTAAAAAATTACAGAAAGAAAAAAAGCTTCACGGCAAGATTCCATCACAGATATGGTTATAATTTGGGTTAGAGATGTCCCCATGGGCACACAGTGATTTAGTGCAATGTACTCACTTTAAACATAAATGTTCAACAAAGTGGGTGTTTTCTTTGTCCCTTAACAGCAGTGCACTAACGAAAGTCTGCTGTTAAAGCAATAAATTATGAAAGGGGAAAAGGTATCATGTATCTTATGGACCAGCAGGAATAGGTGTTAGGTCATACAAGCAGTTTCTAACTTAAAAATAAGGAAGATGAGTTCCAAAAACGAAAAGTCTGAAGCTATATATATTTTTTTGCTTGGAACAGATTTTTCAGCTTAGCAACAATTCACTTGCAGGTTTATCCTGAATACTTCAGAATTAGAAGAAAAACACTATTCATAACAATGTTTTTTTTTATTTGTTTGTTTGTTTGTTTTTAAATTGAGATAGGGTTTCCCTCTGTTGTCCAGGCTGGAGTGCCGTGGTACAAGCATGGCTGACTGCAGCCTGAGTCTCCTGGGCTTAAAGAATTCTCCTACCTCAGCCTCCCAAGTAGCTGGAACTACAGGCATCTGCCACCATGCCTGGCTATTTTTGTTTTTTAAATAGAAACAAGGTCTCACTATATTGCCCAGGCTGGTCTTGAACTTCTGGACTCAAGTGACCCTCCTGCCTTGGCCTCCCAAAGTGCTGGATTACAGATGTGAGCCACTGAGCCTGGCCTGTAACAATCTTTCTAAAGTTGTATTTATTGATTTAATTTTGGTGGAGAAAAGGAATGGCCCCCTTCACTGAACTCACGGGTCACAGAGAATGAGGATCAATTCATTGCCATAGGCATCATTTAACAGCTTCAGTCATGGAAGCAGGAGCCAAATTGGTAGATAAGGCTGAAGAATGGAGAAAAAGGGTTGAGAGATGTGGACAGAATGGTGGAAGTTTGGGTATCAAGGTGCCAAATCAAGAGAAAACTGGCAAACACACTCAGCAGCACTTGATTCTATTCTTTTTTCTATTCACTCCACTTTTATATTTAATAAGGCTACTGGTCTTATTTCCCTGACTTTTCTTTAAAACAAAACAAAACAACAACAACAAAAACAGGGCGTAAGAAATGGCCAACTAGCTTGTTTTTCCAAGCCATCAATTGTTGCTTTTGATTAAAAATTGCACTCTTCGCTCCAACACACAGTTTCAGGGGACTGAGTACAGACTTTGCAGCCCAGGTTTGCACCTACCACTAAAGTTGGTCTTTGAAGATTTAGAGATTTTTCGAAAGTAAACAGGGAAATGTACAGGGGACACACTCAAACACAATACCATCTTTAAAAGGCTGTCCTTAGAATAAAAATGGGAGTTAAAACCCAGTCACCCTGTAGACTTAAGACAGCTTGGATTGTTCCTCTAACCAGGAATTTCTGTTGTTAAAGAAAGTGCATGCCTATTACTCTCTGAGTCTGATGATGGATATGGTTTCTGGAACAAGGTGGCATCTGGGCTCTCTATCGCTAGATGGCTGGTGGACATTTCCTCATACTGTCCTCCTTATTATCAGAATAGCAAGATGGGATCACGTTTACCCAAACCCCGTGCCATGAAACACCCTCAGCTTATCATCTCCAACAATAAGGCTCACTAGGGGCAAAATGAAATGAGAGGCACGATGATTAAAAGCAATGGAGATGTGAAGTAAAAAGGGTATCCTTAGATATTCTTTAATTCTGTGGAGGTAAATGGGAGAGAAGAAGGGAGGAAGAAAGAAGGAAAGATTCTAAAGTAATCTATGGTACACCCTTCACACATGAGGAATTTAAGGAAAATGTATGTACCTAAATCAATGTGCAAGCGGCTAATATTTATTGAATACATATGCTAAGCAGTATTGTAGACACTAAGAATATATACAAAAACAATGTTTTCGTGAAGCTTACATTTTAGCAATATACAAAGTAAACTAGGTTTACATGTATTTTAATATCATTATTTGCCATTATAGGTAGTAAATTATATAGCTCACTAGAAGGTAATACATGTAATGTTTTAAAGAATAAAGTAAAGGGGAAAAGAAGTGTGAGAGAGGTAGAGGGTTTGCTAATTTAAATAGAATTGGCTAGGAGCTAGGAGGCCTCATTCAGAGAGTAACACTGAAGCAAAGAATTGAAAGAAATGAGTAATATAATTTAGCTATAGAAATAATATATTATTTAGTAGAAATAATATATAAGAAAAAATAAGCAGCAGATGACACAACATTCATTTTTAAATTCATTATCATCTAAATATCCAGATGTCTTCAAACTTCAATTATACTTTAAGCAATTTTTCCATCATATAGGGGAAACCAAAGTTAGGTTTTATACAAGAAAGAAAGTAAATTAAGTGAAAGACAATATTACTATATTTCCTGGTGTGTCTAGCAAATAATTCTTAACTCACAGTAATTGGAAATCTGCAGAGGACTGATTTGAACTACACAAATAAATTTACATCTGTTCGTTTTTCTTCAGGAGCAGAGAAATAAGAAACTTTTTTTCATAATGCAAAACCTCCTTCTGAGAAAATTGAAATTAATTTACTTGAAATGCTGCTGCACATCAGCCTGCACTTCCCATGTGAGCATAATTTTAGGAACAACAGAAAGCTTCTGGCCATTTAAGCAACTTTCAATCAGTTTTAAAGTTAAACCAAACAAAAGGCATTAAAACAGGATGTGATTATGAACTTCTTTATAAACCTCTTTTATGGTTTTCTAATACATGTCCTCAAATTTACCTACAGTGTCCTGGATGAAAATGACTATAAAATTAAAGGCCTTTTAATGAGATTGCAGAAAAATATCTTTTACCATTTTTCCCAACATGGAAAATAGTTTAACTCACTCTACACTCTTGAATGAATATTTCTACATAATACCATTTTGCAGCTACGTTTGTAAGAGAAAACCTATAATACAAATGAGCATAGGAATGAGTCAATCTTTCTTTTGCCAGGCTCCAATTTCTAAAAGGATTCTGATTTCCCCCAATTTTGCTTTGGGGTAGAGTGGGGAGGGCAAGGCTTAATAGTTCAGCAGGCAATTCTAGACACCGATTTCCATTGCTAGAACAGGAATGAGTGTGTAATCAGTTGTTTGATTCAATCAGATTTGAAAGCATTTAAGAACCAAGGAAGTACTGAAGACCTCACTATGTGATAGAAGCAAATACATATTAATTTACATCTCTAGCCATCAAGGACCTCCTAGTGTGAATCTCAGTTCCTTGGTCTTTGTGTCCATATATTTCATAAGATAAATTCATTCTCTGAATGACATCCTGTATTTTGTGATAAGAACAGGCTGTTCTCTGACTACCACATGGAGGAGACGTGAATAACATTTTTAAGTTTCAACACCTAGGACTGATGCCACTATCTTTTACCCAGGGGCCACAAAAAAAGTCCATAGAAATATTTAACTTCTCTATAGCACACGGTTTTGGTCATTTTCTCCCATCTTACTGTCCTAACCAACAGCTTCAATGACATCGCACACCTTAGTCTTTTATCCTACTCCTTAAGTCAACTTTAGGGTTCTAATTTTTCTTTTTCCCCTTTTATTTTTTATTTTATTTTGTTTTTTCAGATTGTCACCCAGGCTGGAGTACAGTGGTGCGATCTTGGCTCACTGCAATCTCCACCTCCCAGGTTCGCGCCATTCTCCTGTCTCAGCCTCCCGCGTAGCTGGGACTACAGGCGCCCGCCACCACGTTCAGTTAATTTTATGTATTTTTAGTAGAGATGGGGTTTCACCGTGTTAGCCAGGATGCTCTCGATCTCCTGACCTCATGGTCTTCCCGCCTCAGCCTCCCAAAGTGCTGGGATTACAGGCGTGAGCCACCATGCCCAGCCAGGGTTCTACTTTTTCTATTGATCTCCTTAAATGTTGGTATTCCCTAGGATTCTACCCAAGGTTCTTCCATTTACTCTTATACATATTATTCACACACATATTATTTATTTTCAGTTTTAATTTACATAATTATGACACCAAAATCTACACCCTTTAGCTCAAAATGCTCTCATGAACTATGGAAATACATTCCAGTTGCCTGGTGGATGTCCAATAGTCATCTCAAACTTAGCCAAAACTGAAAAATAATTCCCCCAAAACACCTTACTTATCTTTCTAGTATGACTCCTCTATTCTTTTCTTTTTCATTTCTCTTTCCTTTAGGCTGATTTACGTTTCTTTGTATACCTTGTCACAATAATATAAGCATATCACTCAGAAAAGATGTCACTTTATTACTTAACATTCTATTTTTACATCCAGACTTCAAGTTACTTCAGAGTAGAAACTACACTTTGTCAGCTTATTCCCAGCTTCTAATACAATGTCTATCACTCTGAAGGTACTCAGTCTTTGTTGACTAAATTAATGGATCCTTATTTCCAAAATGTAAATTCATATTTATAAAAATACTCAAAAGACATAATCTGTGTTGACTGAACTTTAGAATTCATTTCTTTCTTTCTTTAGAATTCCATTCATTCTTTCTCAGAATTATGTGAAAACTAGCGATGTTTGAAGTAGGTGCTATAAGAATTGCGGATATTTGAGTGACAGGAATATGAATTCCACCTTGAGAGCTAAACTGTAAAATCAACTCACAATGAATCAGAGAACAGGGGTGCAAAATCAACTGTGGATGAAAAAGATACCTCCAAAACTAGCAGGTATGAAATGTAACTGTCTGACCATATTAGTGCAACAACTGAGTACAAAATGCAAAAGCGTGTAGGTAGCAGGAGGTGGTGAAACTTTGAAAGCTCTGGAAAAGTAAATTTAGAGTCAAATGCCAATAGCAATTGTCTCAGCACTTTCCAGGAAAGGAGGAGCTGCAGCCAAGAGGTTTCATAGCATCAGGCTGTCTTAGACTAATGTCATTATAAATTTATTCATCCAATACTACTTGGATTGATGCCGTCATAAATTAAATGTTTTCAACACATTGAGAGACAAGTTTGTCAAACAAACTTGTGATTCCCATACAGACTTGCTCAGATTTTGAGTCATTCTAGTACCTATGACAATATAATGAACGAAATCTCTTAAAAACACTGACACAGAGGGACTTTCTTAGCCTTCAGCATGCTTTTTTAATGTAAGTAGCTCTCGCCAGGACTAATCACCCCAGGCAACTAAGCACTAGGCACCTGAACAGATGGGCTTCTTTCCTAAGACCACTTGCAGCAACTTACTGAAAACCACTGAGTGCGACAAGATAAAATTTTATGTTGTACACAATGTATAATTTTAACTAATAATCACACATGATTCTTAACACCATAAAACCTGCAATAGAAAACAATAGAAAATGTTTCATCTTATGGCTTTTTTAAAAAAATTAAAAATTAAGCCAGATGTATTTTAACTCTAGCTTCTCCATAAAATCCTTTCTTACTTCTCCTTTACCATCCTGCAGACGTCCTGGTCATCATGTAGTAATTCTTGTCTTAATCCATGTCTGGCATCTTGACAAGAACGACTTAGCTAAATTTCTTGAATATAGTATGTCTTGGCCAAAACTCAAGAATGGATAATTTAATGTAAAAATATATTCAAGAATGTACATTCCCAAATGTATAGCTGGTTGATGGAATCATTAAACATCGTCAATCTGCCCTAGTTTCAAATAATTACTGTTTGTTTTTACTTTCAAATTTTATTTTCAAAAGGCTATTTATATTCTTGTTTTTCCTATAGAAAAATATTAAAGTAACTCTACAAATTAGAATTGAAAAACTAAAAGACAAATTTAAACAATATGTTCCTATGAACAAAAGTCAGTTATATAGCCACTTATACCTCAAGTAGCCCTTTAAAGGAGAGACTGGTATTTTAAGAACCAAGAAACATCTTAACCTATTAACAATAAATCAGAATACAAGTATATACTTCACTATTTACTATTTTTTTTTTTCTGATTAACAAATGGAGTTATTGAAATGTATTTTGCAGAAACAGCCCTTGGCTGGTCATCCATTTAAGTAACATATTCGTTATATTCACTTATCAATTCTGATTAAAATATTTGTTTTCAATGTGTATTCTATAAAGAAAATATCTCCGGGGTTTGGGAGGTAGAAAGAAAAGAGAATTCAATCCTTTACAGTAGAATTTGTAAGACTATGTTTCAAAATCATTATCCCAGTCGGGTGCGGTTGGCTCATGCCTGTAATCCCAGCACTTTGGGAGACCGAGGCAGGCAGATCATTTGAAGTCAGGAGTTTGAGGCCAGCCTGGCCAGCATGGTGAAATCCCAGCTTTACTAAAAATACAAAAATTAGTCGGGCATGGTGGCGCACATCTGTAATCCCAGCTACTCAGGAGAATCGCTTGAACCTGGGAGGCAGAGGTTGCAGTGAGCCAAGATCGTGACACTGCACTCCAGCCTGGGCAACAGAGTGTGGCTCCATCTCAAAAAATAAAACAAAACAAAAACAACAACAAAAACTTATTAGCCCATATCAGTAGGTATACAATAACAATGGTCTCAGGAAGGGAATTTTACTGCTCTTATGCTTTGTGGACAGTGAGTGTTTCAAAGACATATATAATAGATAAAAGCTATGGAATCAATCAACATTCAGAATCAGATAAGAACACATGGCCAGTAATGCAAGCTAGAAAAGAAGTGGGTCAGACAAGTGGCAAGGACAGGACAAGGGGTCAGCAAACTTGAACTTTGTTGATTTATATCCATTCATTAGATTACTCATTAGTTTATTAATTAGCTCATTAGTTTATTAATTATCTCATTAATTAGCCTATTAGGTTATTAATCTGCATATGCATGATTTAACTCATTAACTTATTAATTAATTTGCTAGTTTATTAACATATGCACAGTTTGAAGTCTACATGCCTGGTATTGTGCTAAGTGCTAGGGGAAAAGTGGTACATGGACACTGAGCCAGGTGTGGTGTCGTGTGCCTACAGTCCCAGCAACTTGGGAGGCTGAGGCAGGAAGATCACTTGAGTCCAGCAGTTCAAATCTAGCCTGGCAACACAGTGAGATCCCATCTTTTAAAAAAAGATAAGAAAGATAGATCTCCCTCCTAAATATCACAATGCAACGAATACTTGGCTCTTTTTAATCTGGATATTAACATTTGTGATACCGTGTTCCCCTTTATACATACGATATCACGTTCCCTTTATATCACATTTATGTATTCTCCTTTATGGTATTTTGTGATACCATGTTCCTTTACATGGTACAGGACATGGTATCACAAATACCATAAATACTTGGCTCTTTATAATCTGGGTCATGTTAACATTTGTGATACTATGTTCCTTTATATAAAGAGGAACATGCTATCACAAATGTTAACATAATACAGACTAAAAAGAGCCAAGTGGCTTTGTGAGACCTAGGAGGGATATCTGCCTTTCACCTCTGAAAGTGGGAGAGGTATCCAGAAACCTCCACAGAAAGCATCGCTTAAGCTGAGGAAAAAAAAAAAAAAAAGGATGTATAGGTATTAGGCAAAAAAGGTGGTGGGCGGGGGTAGGATAGAAAGATGTCATAAAGGGTGGAAAGAGATCTGAAGGGGAGGGAAAGAAAATGTTGCAGGCAGCACAAATAGTATGTGCAGAGGCCCAACCAGAGGAAAAGCAAGATAATATATTTGGGAAAACTCCAAGAAAGAACCTTCTAATAAAAGTAAGACTTATGATACAGAAACAACAGCAAAAAATTGAAATTAGGCGTCTCTAGAAAAAAAATCTAAATAACTAGGAATGACCAATTTAAAATAGAATAAAAGAGAAAAAGATCTAATTCTCATTATTAAAAATAATTTCTAAAAAACTAAGAATAATCTCAAATACGTGAGACCTTTGAGAATCAAATACAAAATTTTAATAAATCTTGAAAATTGAAAGAAATGTAGAAATACATGTATCTGGCCGGGCGTGGTGGCTCACGCCTGTAATCCCAGCACTTTGGGAGGCCGAGGCAGGTGGATCATCTGAGGTCTGGAGTTCAAGACCAGCCTGACCAACATGGAGAAACACCGTCTCTACTAAAAATACAAAATTAGCCGGGTGTGGTGGCGCATGCCTGTAATCCCAGATACTCTGGAGGCCGAGGCAGGAGAATCGCTTGAACCCGGGAGGCGGAGGTTGCTGTGAGCCGAGATTGCACCATTGCACTCCAGCCTGGGTAACGAGAGCAAAACTAC
>NW_012103521.1:2559942-2561348 GCF_000951045.1 Mandrillus leucophaeus
CTGTACTCCAGCCTGGGCGACAGTGTAAGACTCCGTCTCAAAAAAAAAAAAAAAAAGGATTGAATCTATGGTGTCAATTCTTCACCACATATTTCTTTTATTGCTGTCTCAACCTAAACTACCTCTCCCTAAGAGATTTCTTGGTATCATTATATATATGTCTTATATATTATATATACATATATAATATATACACATATATAATGATATATATATAATATATACACACACACATACATACACACACATACATACACACACATATACACACGCACCACTGACATTTGTTCAAAATGTTAGCTTTTTAAAACAGTCTTACTTGTCCCACTCTTTCACTCTCTCCATTAAAAATTCCTGGCTGGGCCCTCTCTCTTACACTGAAGCTACTAATAGGGAGGTAAGGAGATGTGATGGGTTGAATCATGTCCCCCTCACCCCCCAAAAAAGGTATGTTGAAGTCCTAACCTCTACTATTTCAGAATGTGACCTTATTTGGAAACAGCATTACAGATGTAATTCAATATTATGGGTAGGCCCCAATCCAGTATGACTGATGTCCTTTTAAGAAGATGGCCATGTGAAGATAGAAACACATAACATCATGTGACAACGAAGTCAGAGACTGGAATTATGCAGCTGCAAGACAAGAAATGCTAAAGATCACCAAGAAACCACAAGAAAAAGGCAAGGAAGGATTCTTTTACAGGTTTCAGAGGGAACATGGCCCTGCCAACACCTTGACTTCGAATTTCTAGTCTTCAGATCTGTGAAATGATAAATTTCTATTTTAAGCTATGTACCTTGTGGTATTTTTGTTACAGCAGTCCTAGGAAACTAATACAGGAGTCAACTCTAATATAAATGTGTTTGTTTCTGAAACTGCAAGAAAATGAAACAAATGTCCAATTCAAGAAAGCTCTTTATAAGCCAGAAGTGTTTAGTGATAATGATCAAAATATACTTACATAATTCAAAGAATGTGGTTTTCCTAATAGTCATTACTAGTTTTATCACTTATTGAAAAATGGGATATATTGTGCTCTGATATGGATTTCACAACTTATGTAAAAGATCAGTGCAATTGGAAATTTTCTAGGTATGCAGGATATAATAATGAATAAGAAAATGTCACTACCCCAAGAAGTTGAATATTAATGGAAATGGCCACTATGCTTCAACACTAAATGTAGTAATTAACTTTTGACAGATATTTACTATGATACAGAATTATTTATTCCTAGTTTATTTATAAGTTTGCTTTCCAAGGTAGCTGCTGATCAAATGCCTTCTTGGCATTTCTAGAAATGATATTTTTTAATCCTCTGACTTTTTAAATTGAAAGAGTATAGTAATTTAATTGTAATATTAAATATCCCACCATAAATCTTAGACTATCTGATAATGGT
>NW_012103521.1:2564411-2566343 GCF_000951045.1 Mandrillus leucophaeus
GCACCATTGCACTCCAGCCTGGGTAACGAGAGCAAAACTACGTCTCAAAAAAAAAAAAAAACAAGAAAGAAAAAGAAATACATGTGTCTGGAAGAGAAAATTCAAGAGTATAACAATGTCAACTCTCCTCACTTTAATATACAATCACTGCAAAACCAATGAGAACCCTAATCGGACTTACAGTTAACTTAAGAAGTCTATGGGTCCAGTTCACATTGAAGATAAAATACACAGGAATAATCAAGAAGTGTGGGAAACAAATAACAAGGATGAGAGGTTTGCCTTTTAAAATATAAATTTCCTATAAATTATAGTAGTTGAAACAACTTGATTCTGACAGGGGTTACCAACAGAACAGAGTCCATAGCAATGAACAGTGTTTGTATAGGGATTTATTCTAAGCGATAGGTAGCTATCCAATAAATTGGATAGGTAAACTTATCCAATCTAGGTAAACTTATTCTAGGTGATAGGTAAGTATCCAACAAATCATAATGAGAATTTTAGTTTTCATTGGAAAAAATTATACCTTAATACAAAAAATAATGAATCCAGAGTAGACTGATGATCTAAACAAAAAGCAAACATAACTTTAAAGCTACCCAAAAAATGTCCAATTTAAAAACATATTAGGCTGCAAATGGTCATTTTCAGAGAGACACAAAATACAGAGGGTTTAAATAAGAGAACTTCGGGATTTTTTTCTATATAGAAATTAAAGTTGCATACACTAAATGCTATAAGTAAAAATGAGATGTTAAAAATTAGTTGAAGATATATGCAAAATAGGTTTGTATGCTTACACACAAGTTTTCAACCCTACGACTCAGTAAGAAAAAAAAAGCCTACACAATAGAAAATTAGGCAAGAAATATGAACAGTAAATTCCCAAGGAAATTACAAAGAGCCAATTAACATAAGAAAAATTACTCAACTCCATTTGTAATGAGAAAAACGGAAAATGAAGCAATATAGTTTTGAAATCATCCCACTGAGCATTCATTAATGTTGTTGATCTTAACACCGCCAATATGAACAACTTAAAATGAAGACGATTATACAAATTCTGACATATCTGCACACATGTAAAACAGTCAAAAATTAATAATGATTCATATATGCAGGGGAAAAAACTTGAAAGTGTATACATAACCACACATATAAAGGCTTACCAAAAACGTGGTAAGATCTATACTGGAGGAGGAAAAGGATATGAGGAATCAATAATCGGGACTTCTATGTTTTACTCCATATTCTTCAGTATTATTTGAATGTTTCACAAGAGCATATTTGTGTATTAATTGATATTTATCAATTAAAACAAAATGAACATTATGTACTAGGCGTCAGGCCTTGCTCTTGCCACATGAAAACACAGGTACCTGCAAGCTGCCCCACTTCATTCCAGGAATTAGTAAAGAGACAGTGGAGATGTACACCAAGAGCACTGGTGACCTCAAGCCAACAGAATTATAACAAAATCTCTCAGTCTCTTTCGCTCTATGTCAGACATGACCAACACTTCTGGGCAGTCCTGCTTGATAATCTTTCTGAAATTATTTTGGGAGACCAATCGGCTTACCTGGCATCACCCAGACACCTCCCTCTATCCCCAACATATACTCCCCACTATCGAACTTGGCAGGAAATCCTGTCCCGAAGTATTACTTGTCCTTACATTTCCACCAGTCCTCACTTCTCATAGGCCAAACTCCGTTTTTAAACTCTATGCCAAGTAGTCTCACCAGTTGTATCTTGTAATCTCTGACCTTTCTAATCCCTCAAATATTCTCAAAACCTGGCCCTGAATGTTCAAAAACATCTCTCATACTCTTATTAGGATTGAATCTAAAAAGGCCGGGCGCAGTGGCTCATGCCTGTAATCCCAGTACTTTGGGAGGCTGAGGTGGGTGGATCACCTCAGGTCAGGAG
>NW_012103521.1:2568188-2578373 GCF_000951045.1 Mandrillus leucophaeus
TTAAATGTAGTCAGCTACTTTGTAATCAGTTTTATCTAGCTTAATAAAAAATACTAAGAAGTCTAACTATTGCATGAAATATCACTTCATCAAAGATTTGACAGAACTCACTTGTGAGATGCCTTGACTCAGTTCCTTGTTGAGATAATTCCTTAATATTGTTTCCAAAGTTTTCCAACGTTTTTGATTGAGATTGCCTATCTCTTCTTGGGCCAAATTGACCATTAATATTTTCCAGGAAGAAGTATATATATTACTAGGATTTTCATATATATTATTAGTGTTTTATTATTTTAAGCATATATCCAGTTATAACTCTTTTCTCATTCTTAAAATTGTATATTTGAGATTTTATAATTTGCTCTGTATTATCCTTACCCAGAGCTGCTGATCTTCCAGAGAACAAGATCTTAGATTATGCATTACTTCCTATTGTTTCTCTGCATTCTGATTTATTTATATTTTCTCTTTACTTCTCTTAAATTTTTAGTTTATTTTCTTACTCATTTCTTAGCTTCTCAGATTGGGTATTTACTCAGATTCTTACAACACAGAACAAAATGACAACTAACTTTCAGTAGCAAAATCTCTATCATCAACAGACATAATTCTTCCATTAGGTAAGATAATCAAGAATTGACTATAGCATGTTAAATTCATCTGCATTCTGAAATCTAATTCCTAATACAATATTTAATGTTCTACTGAATTGCCATTTTAAATATCATTTGGAACAGACTGAAACAAATCCATAACAACAACGAAAAGACGTTGACTATTTCTTAGCCTAAAAATCAATTATATTTCACATTGCAGTGAGTGGTGTGGTGAAGAGGTTGGAAGTGAACTCTATACTTATAAAATTAGACAGTGTAAATCATTGAGCCATGATTCATCTGCTTTGTCTCTGAAAATGTATTATACGTGAAAAGACAAACCAACCTCATAATGCAAATCTATTAAACCTGGTCTTAATAATTTTTTGTATGAAATAACAGATTTTAGTAAATTTGACAATATGAATAAAAGGCTAAATACAAGGCTGTACAATAAATGCATGATATCTATTGTTATTAAGAATAGAATTAAGTACTGTTTAAATTTCATATTATATAACTACTGTCTGTAAGCATGGATTCAAATGATATCAAACGACATTATAATTAATAGATTTAGAATTAAAAATGCCTTCTGTAGCACTTTCTTCTTGAAGGCAGCTCTCAGCACAGGTGTGCAAATCCAATGATAAATTTTTTAACAAAATTCTATACCATGAATTCAGTAAACTCACTAACAGTTACTAAAACCTTATATTCTCTAATATATTTAATTCTAAATATTTTATTTCTCTATGTAAAGGTTATTTTTTTTGTAAATTTGAAACATATATACTGAGGCTTTTTTCCCAAACCTTTGGTTTATTTCTGCCTGAAGAAATACCACAATGAGATATCATCTCACACCAGTTAGAATGACGATCATTAAAAAGTCAGAAAACAACAGATGCTGGAAAGGATATGGAGAAATAGCAACGCTTTTACACTGTTGGTGGAGTGTAAATTAGTTCAACCACTGTGGAAGACAGTGTGGCGATTCCTCAAGGATCTAGAACCAGAAATACCATTTGACCCATTACTAGGTATATACTCAAAAAATTATAAATCATTCTACTATAAAGACACATGCACAAGTATGTTTACTGCAGCAGTATTCACAATAGCAAAGACTTGGAACAATCCCAAATGCCCAACAATTATAGACTGGATAAAGAAAATGTGGCACATATACACTACAGAATACTATGCAGTCATAAAAAAGGATGAGTTCATGCCCTTCACAGGGACATAGATGAAGCTGGAAACCATAGTTCATAGCAAACTAACACAGGAACAGAAAACCAAATACCACATGTTCTCACTCATAAGTGGGAGCTGAACTATGAGAACACATGGACACAGGGAGGGGAATATCACACACCCGGGCCTGTTGGAGGTTGGGCGCTAGGGGAGGGATAGCATTAGCAGAAATATTTAATGTAGATGACGGGTTGATGGGTTCAGCAAACCACCATGGCACATGTATACCTATGTAACAAACCTGCACGTTCTGCACATGTATACCAGAACTTAAAGTATAATAATAAAAAGAAAGAATTAAAAAAAGAAATACAAGTGTTGCACACACAGTCAGAATGTCTTAGGTTCATATATTGGTTCCTCTCTTTACTTTCTGTGTGACCTTAGACACACTACCTCTGAGTCTCAGCTTCCTTGTGTTATAGGCTTCCTTGGAATAAAAACTATGATAACATACGTAAAGAACTATGAAGAACATTTAGCACACAGAGGTAATTAAAGCTACTGCTACTAAAGAAAAACAATTAAAATTATCCCATCATTTTACAAACATGGAATATAACTCTTTGTGTATACCTCTTGGATATAACTTGATTTCATTCCTGAAAAAAGCTGTCCTCAAATATTTACGATCTTATAAAGTAATGTTCCTTAAATTTCAGATAGAAATCTACATCACTCATACGATTGCTTACTTTGTATTTTCCAGGATCATCCCTATTTTTCCTCTATCTTTACCTATAACAATATTCATATGTGCTACTTAGATGTAGTACATATGTTACTATATACATATATTACATATATTACATTGAGTAATATATGTACATCTGTTATGCTGAGGGCCTAACAGAAGCTTACAATTCCCAAAACCTTCTAAAATGCATGAACAAATGTACGTATTCCACGCCAATTAACACAAATAGGTTTGTTCTATGCCTCTGTCATAAACATCTTTAAAAGATATAACTGTAATTGATGATAGGACAAGTGATTAATGCATGCTATTATCTCAAACAGGTATTATCACGTTATATGTCCTAGAAAGACTGAGCAAAGAAATTTCCTTCTCTTTTGGGAGTTAAGATAGAACAAGAAATAACTTCTGCACACCAGAGAAAATTATGTACATCTGAAAACTAAAATTTTCTCTTTAACAGTCTCTAAACTTTCTACGAGAAAACTTTTCTTTTTCTACCTATGCAAATAAGTAGACAAAATGTTTGTTCCTATAAATATGATACCAAACTTGTTTATAATATTATATATTGCAAAGGTGTATTTTTTAAAATATTTGATTTAAAATCATTGAAAAATTTACCTATTTTAAAATAGAATTATTGATGTCAGAATTCTGTCAAAGCCAATACTTTCAAATCATTGCCAATATTTCTTGTGGAATTTAAGCTTCTCCGTTTAGGGTGACAGATAAGTGTGGCTTAAAGACCCATCATATTAGTAAAAAATATTGTGAAACTATATTTGGCACTTACGACATAACCCATTTCCAACAATTAGGGGGAAAAACTGATCTTGCCAATAACCACTTTTCCAGCAAAGACTTTTCACTGGGGTTTGGGAAGGTCAATTCACATGCTGTCATGATTTACATATGCATCCACAGACAGACAAAGTCTTAAGATATAATTTTAAAATTGCATGTCAAGTGAAATTTTCTAATTAAATACATTTCTCAGTAAAGAATAAGCTTGGATAAATGCTTTGAATCCTTGTCCAACAGGTATCGCAAAGAGGTGGGCAACATTTTAACCATGGACTATGGATAAGACAGAGAGAAACATTTCAATGAAGAGGTGTTGGTTGTTCAGCTTACTTTTCTTCCAAAAATATATGAAGGATGGGAGCCAGGAAAGCAATATCCCATACTGCAAGGCAAGAGGCCCCTCTGACATCACTGTCAGATGCGAAAAGTGTAAAGAACATATGTGTGAATATATCAACCTCATAAGGAGGTTCTTTTTCATAAAATAAAAATAGTATTAATAAAAATATAGTAGTATAACACTATTTAGATGAAGAGGACTTGAGCCTTTGTAGGAGTACCTAGATATGTATTTTCATTCAAGAAAAGAAACAGATACAAATTCAAATCAGTTCAGCAAAGAAGATGGTAAGATATATGGTGAAACAGGACACAGAAGAGAGTAGGTAGAAGGAACAGTGCACTGGAGCAGGTGTGCTTCATGTGAAAGAATTCCAGGTGACAAAGAGAAAATTACACACTGTGCAAGCCAACACAAAACATATCTGCTGACCTAATTCAGACCACAGGCCGCTAGATTGGGATCCCAGTATTAAAGCCTACGAGGTTAAACACAACGGCAACGTAAGAACAAAAAATTAAAGCAGAGCTTATCCTGTCTGCTTTCCCTTAAATATCTAGATTTTTCTTCTTTATTTTTAGTTAAATTTTATTTTAAAGTATCTGTGCCTTTAGACTTAGCCAATACAAAAGATTCAGGTAACCAGAGCATAAATACATATTTTAAAAGTTTATAGATTAGCCTGATGCTGTCAATATCACACAGCATTCATTAAACTCAAGCAGCAAGCATCTCATTTTTCCTAGGATCAGTCATCTTCCTAGAGAGAACTGGTCCGCCTCCATTCCATTCCAACTCTGGAAGTGCTGTCAATGGAAGTGACTCATTGCCCCTCCCACATCACTCAGTGTTTCAACCAAGAGAGGGCACAGGACTGCAGGAGGGTCAGTCCAACAACTTTTTCCGGGATTAATACAGACACTGAGACAAAACAGTTCTCTTTCCTTCTGAGATTGAGAAGAATAAGGATGCTATCTATATTCACACAGGCACAGGAGTCATCTTTCCCATTGTTATAGAGTACCACAGAAAATGGAGCAAACCCAGAAGAAACCAGAGCCACAAAATGGAGAAACATTCCTGAAACACAATCAGGCACTAGATCTAACTAGGCCTGCATCTAGTCAATCCAGGAATTTCCAGTTAGGGGAGTTTATACATTCTCTGGTGTGTTCAGGCAAGCTTAAACTGGATTTCTGTTACTTATAAACAAAATGTTCTCATAAATATAAGAGACAAAGAAGATATGTGAGTTTGTTTTGCATTTATCTACTCACATCTCATTGCACCAGCTAGGACTGTCCACTCAAAGAACAAAACCAGTTTTTCCCCTAGGGATTTTTCTAACCCAACATATAATAATATCCTAAATGATCCCAACCTCACTAATAATCATCAGTGTCTATGAAGAGGAAAACAAAAAAGAACCATGACCTTACTCACTCACTTTTCCGGTGTAGCGCATATTCTATACATACTTTGATATGGCAATTTTTTTTAATGGAAGACAAAATCTATCATTAATAATCAAGGCTGGGCACAGAGGTTCACACCTATAATCCCAGCACTTTGAGGGGTAAGGCAAGAGAATTGCTTCAGGCCAGGAGTTAGGCACCAGTCTGGGCAATATAGTGAGTCCCCATCTCTACAAAAAAATTTAAAAATTAGCCATGCATGGTGACAAGCACCTGCAGTCTTAGCTCTTTGGGAGGCTGAGGCAGAAGGATGGCTTGAGCTCAGGAGTTTGAGGCTGCAGCAAGCTATGACAGTGCCTCTGAACTCTAGTCCAGGCCACAGAGTGAAATACTGTCTCAAAAAATTAATAATGCTAATGATCAATGCATGATTTACATAACTCTCATACGTAACAGGCTTATTTTATGAACTCATCTAAGTATTAATGGAACAAACATTTTAAGAACTAAAAAATATTTAAACCAATGTTTATGTAACATGGCATACCGCTTCCAAAAAATTCAGGCATAACACATAAGTACACATGAATATTGATGATGTGGTCCAAAACAAAGAAATCACAACCACCATCCACCTAATAGTCTCAGAGGCATGATTAACAAAAAGACCATTTCAGTACAATAGCTATCATCATCTCCATTTCCAGCAGTTAAATCAATAGTCCCTCTTACTGCAGGTTTCAAAGATGAACCAAACCAGAGAAAGCAAGGCATACTCACAAATTATAAAGCATGTCAGCCATGTTGCTGCGGTAATACAAAGCATTTCTATAGGCGCTTTCAGCTTCAGAAATTTTGCTCTGACTCTTCAGAACATTTCCAAGGTTACCCCATGCTGCCAAGAAGAAAAAGAAATTCTCAGACTGAGCATCAATCCAATTATACATGACATAATATCAGGCCATCAGGAAGTACCACAGGGAGAGAAAACCATCATAAAACATTTTTAAGAAGGAAAATTTATTTCCTTTATACTCTAACATTTCATCAAGCCAGGAGATTAAATATAATCAAAGCCTTAAAAAATTAAAGTAATTATTATGTCTCAAAGCAGATATACATATACAGTTCATCATAAGGCCAAGAACAATGTTATCTTAAGATCACCTACAAAGGCTTCATGCTCTTCCAGATTTCAGTAGGGGTCTTCATGGTCTGAAATTATTGTATACTTACTGGGCCAGAAACTGCAAGAAATGATCTTAAAATAAACAAATATTTCATTCAAGTATGAAAGAACTGATAAATGGCATAGAAGATCTGGAGATGAAAAGCAAAAAAACTAAACAAGATCAAAGCTATAAAGAAGCTTACCAGGCATCAGAATACATCAATAAAACATTATAGATATAATGTTCTTTTGTACTCTTTCTGCTTATGAGCTCACTTCCCTGAAAATAGCTATTTCTACACTTAATCATGCTGAAAATTAAATATATTTTCTATGTACCCTCTTTGTTCTCCACAAATAATAGTAATTTTTCAACATTAAAAATAACAAAAGGCGCAGCACCAATATTTGCCCCCACAGTACGGCTCTCCAATGAACTTTGCCCTCAAACTTGGCTGCTTCTCTTGCCTTCTTACTTCCCTACAAGGAGATGGGGTATTGAGTCCTGAAAGCAGAGTCCCCCAGCAAATGATAGAGATGAGAAGAAGGGTCATGTGTGTTGATATATTTATTTGGGTGACTACTGACTGTACCTGAAAAATGAAAGGGTTTTGAGTTTTTAATTTTAATGCAAAAAAGTACAGAATCTTTCAATCTCGATTTGCCTGTGTGCCTCTAAGAAATTTAAAACTCCTGTGCTTCAGTTTACTTTATCTGTAAACTGGGAAAATAGTGTCTCATCTGTTTCATGATGAAGATGAAGTGTCTTAATATACACAAGCTGTTTAAGGCAGTGTCTGAGGCTGGGCACGATGGCTTGCACCTGTACTAGCACTTGGGGAGGCCAATGAGGCGAGCGGATTGTTTGAGCTCAGGAAGAGTTTGAGACCAGTCTGAGCAACATGGTGAAACCCCGTCTCAACAACAAATACAGAAATTAGCCTGGCGTGTTAGCACATGCCTGCAGTCCCAGCTACTTGGGAGGCTGAGATGTAATGATTGCTTGAGCCCACAGAGTCGAGGCTACAGTGAGTCATGATCACGCCACTGCACTCAAGCCTGGACGACAGAGTGAGACCCTCTCTCAAAAAAATAAAACAAAACAAAATAAAAAAAACAAAGACAGTGCCTGAAACATGGTAAACACTCAATAAATATCGCTATTATCATTAATATTATTGTAGTTGATACTCTTTACAATTTATAGTAGTTAAGCATTTCTTACAAAAATAACATTAAATACAATGCACTTTATGACCTTATGTTATCTACAGAGAATACTAATCCTTCATGTTTGCAACGTCATATACCTTCTTTGCTTCCAGTGGAAAACAGGGGAAAGGCACTGAACTCACAATTATGCAATAGCTAATAGGGCCATGTACCATGCCACACACTTGACATATATCATCTCACCGAGCTCTCAACACAGTTCCTTACATAAGTGCCCATTCCCCAGATGAGGAGACAGAGGCACTAAAGAATTTGTTTGTTTGTTTGTTTATTTATTTATTTATTTTTGAGATGGAGTCTTGCTCATCGCCCAGGCTGGAGTACAGTGGCACGATCTCGGCTCACTGCAACCTCTTCCTCCCTGGTTCATGCCATTCTCCTGCCTCAGCCTCCCGAGTAGCTGGGACTACAGGCGCCGCCACCACACCCAGCTAATTTTTTTGTATTTTAAGTAGAGACGGTGTTTCACCGTGTTAGCCAGGATGGTCTCGATCTCCTGACCTCGTGATCCACCCTCCTCAGTGCTGGGATTACAGGCATGAGCCACCACGCTTGGAGGCACTAAAGAATTTGTGAAGTTAATACTGAAGTGTTAGAGCAAAAACGCTAATCCGACACTGGCTGTTTCCAAACTTTTTCTCTCCTCGACCTAACATTTTCATACCACATTTCATCTTTCACTGCAAACCAACATTCACATACCAACATTCACAGAGGCCTCGGCATTATGAGTCCATAGAAAATTGTATCCTTTAAATTAAAAGACAAAATAGTGTAAAGTATTGTCAAATTAAACTACTAAATGAAAAGAAAATAAAAAGTAGGAAAACAGTAAAATAAATTATAATTATCTTTAAACATAATAGGCATAATACCATACGTATTCTATACCACAAATTAATAAGATATGCCTCTATGGAAATTTTTAATAATTAGGCAATTTTAAAACCCCCATTCCTCCCAAAGTTCTGCTCTGATTGTGTGATTAGTAAAAGAGAACATATTTACATTGGAATCTCTCTGAGAAATGCATTCAAATGTTAATTGAAGCACCAGGAAATCCTCATTACAATGGTATCCCACTTTGATAGTAGTCCTAGAACATAGATGATTAAAAAAAACTAATACAAAGACATACCTTTGAATATTTTAAGACATACTTCCAGTGAAAGAAATTGATTTCTTTAGATACTTACATCTCAAATAAATAATAAACTAATAAGTGCTTCTCCTGTTGACAATAGACATATACAGGGATATCGTGGAGATGTTGTGGGTGTAGGTTCAGACCACCAAAATAAACTGAGTATCACAACGAAGTGAGTCACATATTTTTTTTTGGTTTTCTAGTGCATATAAAAGTTATATTTACACAATAATATTATCTAATAAGTGTGCAATAGCATGATGTCTAAAAAACAATGACACACCTTAATTAAAAAATACTTTATTGCTAAAAAATGCTAACAATAATCTGAGCCCTTGGTGAATCTTAACCTTTGGGCTGGTGGAGGGTCTTGCCTTAACACTGATGGCTGCTGACTGGTAAGGGTGATGGTTGCTGAAGGCTGGAGTAGCTGTGACAATTTCTTAAAATAAGACAAAATAAAGTCTAGCATATCAATTAACTCTTCCTTTCATGAAAGACTTCTCTGTAGCAGGTGATGCTATTTGATAGCATTTTATCCACAATAGAACTTTCATAGTTAGTCTCAATCCTTTCAAACCCTGCAACTGCTTTATCAACTAAGATTACATAATATTCTAAGTGCTTTGTTGTCATTTCAGCAATGTTCACAGCACGGTCACCAGGAGTAGACTGCACCTCAAGAAACCACTTTCTTTGCTCATCCATAAGAAGCAACTCCTCATCTGTAAATATGTTATCATGAGATTGTAGCAATTCAGTCACATCTTTAGGCCCAGTTCTAATTCCACTTTTCTTGCTCTCTCCACGACCTCTGCAGTTCCCTCCTTCACTGCAGTCTTGAGCCCCTCAAAGGTATCTGCAAGGCCTGGAATCAGCTTCTTCCAAATTCCTCCTAATAGTGATATTCTGACCTCATTCCATGAATCACAAATGTTCTGAATGGCATCTAGAATGGCAAATCCTTTCCAGAAGTTTTCCATTTACTTTACCCAGACCCATCCGGGGAATCACTGTCTAAGGAAGCTACAACCTTACGAAAAGTTACTTCTTACATTAGAAGACTTGAAAGTCAAAATAATTCCTTGATCTATGGAACAAATACTGTGTTACTATGCATGAAAACAGCATTAATCTCCTTGTGCATCTCTATCAGAGTTCTTGGGTGACCAGGTGCACTGGCAATGAGCAAGAATCTTTTGAAAAGAATTTCTTTCTGAGCAGTAGGACTCAACATTGAGCTTAATACATTCAGTAAGCCATGCTGTAAACAAATGTGTTGTCATCTAGAAAATACACTTCCACTTATAGAGCAGAAGCAGAATAGATGTAGCATCATTCTTAAGGACCCTAGGATTTTTTGAATGTTAATTGACCAATGGCTTCCACTTAAGGTTAACAGTTGTATTAGCCCACAAAAAATAACAGTCAGCCTGTCCTTTGAAAATATGAAGCCAGGCACTAACATCTAGCTATGAAAGTCTTATATGGTATATTCTTCCAATAGAAATCTGTTTTA
>NW_012103521.1:2578423-2613664 GCF_000951045.1 Mandrillus leucophaeus
GAAAGAAATTGATTTCTTTAGATACTTACATCTCAAATAAATAATAAACTAATAAGTGCTTCTCCTGTTGACAATAGACATATACAGGGATATCGTGGAGATGTTGTGGGTGTAGGTTCAGACCACCAAAATAAACTGAGTATCACAACGAAGTGAGTCACATATTTTTTTTTGGTTTTCTAGTGCATATAAAAGTTATATTTACACAATAATATTATCTAATAAGTGTGCAATAGCATGATGTCTAAAAAACAATGACACACCTTAATTAAAAAATACTTTATTGCTAAAAAATGCTAACAATAATCTGAGCCCTTGGTGAATCTTAACCTTTGGGCTGGTGGAGGGTCTTGCCTTAACACTGATGGCTGCTGACTGGTAAGGGTGATGGTTGCTGAAGGCTGGAGTAGCTGTGACAATTTCTTAAAATAAGACAAAATAAAGTCTAGCATATCAATTAACTCTTCCTTTCATGAAAGACTTCTCTGTAGCAGGTGATGCTATTTGATAGCATTTTATCCACAATAGAACTTTCATAGTTAGTCTCAATCCTTTCAAACCCTGCAACTGCTTTATCAACTAAGATTACATAATATTCTAAGTGCTTTGTTGTCATTTCAGCAATGTTCACAGCACGGTCACCAGGAGTAGACTGCACCTCAAGAAACCACTTTCTTTGCTCATCCATAAGAAGCAACTCCTCATCTGTAAATATGTTATCATGAGATTGTAGCAATTCAGTCACATCTTTAGGCCCAGTTCTAATTCCACTTTTCTTGCTCTCTCCACGACCTCTGCAGTTCCCTCCTTCACTGCAGTCTTGAGCCCCTCAAAGGTATCTGCAAGGCCTGGAATCAGCTTCTTCCAAATTCCTCCTAATAGTGATATTCTGACCTCATTCCATGAATCACAAATGTTCTGAATGGCATCTAGAATGGCAAATCCTTTCCAGAAGTTTTCCATTTACTTTACCCAGACCCATCCGGGGAATCACTGTCTAAGGAAGCTACAACCTTACGAAAAGTTACTTCTTACATTAGAAGACTTGAAAGTCAAAATAATTCCTTGATCTATGGAACAAATACTGTGTTACTATGCATGAAAACAGCATTAATCTCCTTGTGCATCTCTATCAGAGTTCTTGGGTGACCAGGTGCACTGGCAATGAGCAAGAATCTTTTGAAAAGAATTTCTTTCTGAGCAGTAGGACTCAACATTGAGCTTAATACATTCAGTAAGCCATGCTGTAAACAAATGTGTTGTCATCTAGAAAATACACTTCCACTTATAGAGCAGAAGCAGAATAGATGTAGCATCATTCTTAAGGACCCTAGGATTTTTTGAATGTTAATTGACCAATGGCTTCCACTTAAGGTTAACAGTTGTATTAGCCCACAAAAAATAACAGTCAGCCTGTCCTTTGAAAATATGAAGCCAGGCACTAACATCTAGCTATGAAAGTCTTATATGGTATATTCTTCCAATAGAAATCTGTTTTATATACACTGAAAACCTATTGTTTAGTTGTAGCCACATTAATCAATTATCTTAGCTATATTTTCTGCACAATTTACTGCTTTTCCATCAGTATTTACCGCTTCACCTTGTACTTATATGATATGGAGCTGGCTTCTTTCCTTCAACCTAATGAACCAATCTCTGTTAGTTTCAAACTTTTCTGCCACAGCTTCCTCACTTCTCTCAGCCTTCATATAATTGAAGAGAGTTAAGGACCTTGTTCTGGATTAGATTTTGGCCTAATGGAATGTTATGGCTGGTTTGATCTTTTATCCAGGCCAATAAAACTTTCCACCAGCCAGACACGGTGGCTAACACCTGTAATCCCAGCACTTTGGGAGGCCGAGGCGGGCGGATCACGAGGTCAGGAGATTGAGACCATCCTGGCTAACATGGTGAAACCCCGCCTCTACTAAAAATACAAAAAAATTAGCCAGGTGTGGTGGCGGGTGCCTGTAGTCCCAGCTACTGGGGAGGCTGAGGCAGGAGAATGGCGTGAACCTGGGAGGCTGAGCTTGCAGTGAGCAGAGATGGAGCCACTGCACTCCAGCCTGGGCAGCAGAGCAAGACTCCGTCTCAAAATAAATAAATAAATAAATAAATAAAATGAAAATTAGCCTAATTTCATTATTTTTATGTCTCAAAGAATAGGGTTGCCCATGGAAAGGGAGAGAAATTAGGGCAGGGCTGATCAATGAAACAGAACATGTAAAACATTTAAGTATACCATTTTATATGGGCACAGTCACAATATTAACAACATATATCACAGATAACCATAACAGATATAATAATAAAAAAATTAATATATTGTGAGAATTGCCAAAATATGACAGAGACATGAAGTCAGCACTTGCTGTTGGAAAAATGGTACTGACAGACTCGGTTTATGTAGTTGCCACACTCAATTTGTTAAAAAAAAAAATGCAATATCTGAGAAGCACAATAAAGTGAAATACAAGAAAATGAGGTATGCCTGTCGCTATATCTAGAATATATGTTCACTCATTTGGTTGATTGTTCATTTATCCACTCATTAATGTATTAAATATTTATTCATTCATTAGGTATTTGTTAAGCACCTATTTGGTGCTAGGAACTTCATTAGGAGCTGGACACTCAGTACTGTTCAAAATAGTCAATTCCCACCCATGTGAGCTTATGCTGGAAGTGGGGGATGGAGGTAGTGGAGGGAGGGTGGGATCCATACAATAAAATAAATGAATTAACTTCAGAGAGTGATAAGTGTTATAAATAATGTAAAATAAAATAACGTGATATGGATGAGGCTAATTTAGGTAAGGATATCACAGATTTAGGAAAATAGGTATGATCGGCCGGGCGCGGTGGCTCAAGCCTGTAATCCCAGCACTTTGGGAGGCCGAGACGGGCGGATCATGAGGTCAGGAGATCGAGACCATCCTGGCTAACACAGTGAAACCCCATCTCTACTAAAAAATACAAAAAAAACTAGCCAGGCAAGGTGGCGGGCGCCTGTAGTCCCAGCTACTCGGGAGGCTGAGGCAGCCTGATGCCACATAAGGAAAATACAGCCAAGGATCTAAGGCAAGAATGAACTTGATGTTTCCCAGGAACAACACCAGTCAGGTGAGTGGCTGCAAAATGAGAGGGAAAGTCAAGATGAAGTCACAGAGATAGGCAAGGGTCCACACAGGGTTTCACGTGCCATGATGAGAAGCCTGGGGGTTATTTTATTTGTGATATTTGGGGGGAAATATTCAGTGAGGGATTTTGTGATTTGAGTTGCATTTTCAAAAGGTCACTCTTGACTCTTCCGTGGAGAAGGACTCACTGCAAGAGAACTAAAGGAGCAACAGGGGGACCAGCTGGAAGGCAACTGCGGTAATCTAGACAGCAAAATTACAGTGGTTTCCAACAGGATAGATGAGCAGCAGAGATGGCTATTTCAAAGTGAGAAAACAGCTTAGAAAGTAAAAATCATCAAGGTTAAATGAGGCAAAGTCACAATCTGAAATTAGGTTTCCTGCTTTTTATACAAATGAAAATCTCTTATATTTCTTAAGATTAAGTAATTGCCCTAGATGCCTGCAAAAATCTTGTTTTCCTGTTGTACACACACATATCATACACAATTATCAGCTTCAGACAAGGTTACTTGATAAAGTAAAACAAATAAAGACCCCCTCAGGAAAAGGTCACTGTATAACCTACAAACTACCAAACATCCTCCTCTCTTGCTATATGAATGATTTCTTTATCCAGACATAGAATTGTCCCGGTATCCAATCAAAATAAAGCCCTCACTTCCTTAGACTGTATTCCAAATCACCCAACTAAAGTCAAAATCCTATAATAGGACATATAATGAGATGCCCCAGAGTTCTCCATGGTGTAGCTGTGCTCTCTCAGTGTGAGAAATAGTTAAGCCAACTTTTACTTCAGGTGTGGCGCTAGTGGTCTTTGGCTGAAGAGAATTGACAGAGGATTTCATCATACTCAAATATAAAAATGATTCCTTCTCAAATCCTATGTTCCTTAAATTATTGATCCACAACACTGTGTTGATCAAAATAGATTTTAGGTTTCTGAAGAGCTGCCATAACTCTTCATAGCTGATTCTATGAGTTACTTCTTTAAGAAATTCGATCATATTAACCCACTCAACTTTTTAATATCATGTCAATTTTTAAATCTAACCTTTCTGACTATCTGGAAGTATGCAAACCAAATCCTAAAAGAAATGCAGGAATATTCCAACTCATGGATGGGGCAATTTAACATTATAAAGATGTCAGTTCTCCCCAAATAAATCTATGAATTCTATGTAAATTCAATCAATATTTTAGCATCATTTATTAAGAAACTCAAAAACTATATTTTAGTCATAATATATAAAAGAACAATGAAAACTGATTTTTATACCATATTCATGAAATACAAAGATAAATTCCAGATAGCTTAAAAAGTTAAATGTGAAAAAGTAAAGCTATCAAAAGACTATATAGAAGAATATATCTATGGAATGGAAAAGGACTTCTTAAAAAGAGCCCCAAATATAATTTGAAATGTTAAAAAAAAAATGGATTTGAGTATTTCAAAAAGGACTTCTATTTAATGAAGAACATTATGAACAAGTTAAAATGCATAATATGCTGGGAGAAGATATTTCAAACATCTAAACAAAGAAGTGTCTGTACTTGGAAACTAGAAGGAACTCCTGCAAAGTAACAATAAAAAAATAAGAAATAGAATAGGGGGAAAACAAAGGACATGAATAGGATTGTACAAAAATGAAAACCAAAATGAATACCAGGCATTTAAACTAATACTTAAATTTCTTAGTAACCCCCCTGAAATGCAAATTATAACAACCAGATATCTTTTATACCTAGACTGGCAAAATAATAGAAAAATGGATAAGGTCAACTACTGGTAGGGATGTTGGGGAAGAATCCTGTGCACAGCTGGTGGCAGTGTGGCCTGGGGCAGACATTCTGTTATGCCTTCTGACAGTACTCAGTCAAATCAACAAATCTAAGTTACTAAGTCAAAAAGGACCTCTGTCTAGCAATCCCACTCCCACATAAATTCTCACCTAAGAAAGCATGTAAGAGAATGTTTAAATTCAACTGCCTTAGTGTTGGCTGATAGTGGGTAGTAACAATAGGTCCATCATGGGAGTACAATGTGGGACATTCACTTTACACACTCCTATGCAGCATTAGGACCAATTAACACCATGTCAATACTGTTACACGAATGGACCATAACTGCCTACAAATAATTTTTAAAAAGGAATGCAATGTCACAACAAAGATAAACGTTAAAAATGGATTCATGCCCAAAATATCACTATGTATTTAACATAGTGTATATTACAATTAAATCAAAGGTATATTATAAATCAAATACATTACATACAAATCAAATCTGTTAGATCAGTTGTCTATGCTGCAAAGAGAAAATTAAGAATACAGATAAAAGGGGATTAATACATGAATAAAATAAAGGAAACTTGCAGGGATTAACCTGAAAACTGCAATGAAGGGAAAAAGAGAAAGAGAAGGAAAGGGAAAGGAGGAAAGGAAAGGAAACAAAGGGAAGGAAACAAAATAAAATTAAGGTCACACACCATCTTCTTTTAAAATAGAGATGGAGTTATGCTATATCCTACTTAAGGAATAAAAGGTTGTAACATCCACTAAACCTTTTTTTAAGAAAGATAATTCAAAACAGATGTTTGGGATTATCTTCAAATTTTCACTTTGGTACTTACTCTTTGGGCCACTCAAAGACCTTGTATTTTCATTAACATTTAATATAATGCACATTTTTTACATGTTTAAGCCTATATATTTTATTGGTATATTCATTTCATATAATCTTTTAAAAGTGCAGTTTTATTGAAATAAAATTCTCAAAGTTCTTTCAGTGAAGTGTGATGAAGTGTAAATAATAGTTACAAATGTTTTAAAAGTACACATTTGTTTTTCCTGTTGCCCAGGCTGGAGTGCAGTGGCATGATCATGGCTCACTGCAGCCTCAACCTCTTGGGCTTGAGCAGTCCTCCCATCTCAGCCTCCCGAGTAGCTGGGACTACAAATGTGCACCACCATGCCTGGCCATTGTTTTTCTAATTTTAATTTTTGTAGAGGTGGGTCTCACCATGTTGCCCAGGCTGCTCAAAAACTCCTGGACTCAAGTGATCCTCCCACCCTGGCATTGCAAAGTGCTGGGATTACAGGCATGAGCCACCGCACCCAGCCTAAAAGTTCACATTTTAATAGCGGATATGTACAGATGAATGCAAATCACACTTTCAACTCTGGATATAATAAAGGATTTATCTGAAGTTCAAAAAATATAGCTGTTGTTCCAAAATCCCAATCTAATGTTGAGAAGTTTTTTTTCCCCAATGAAGTTTCCAAATATTCAGAGTATTCATTTCATTCCTGTTTTAAACAAAATAAGCTTCATATGAAACTGCTCTAACTTGGATGGACTACTGCCCCATCTCAAGGGCCTGCCTTGTAGCATCGTGACAGCCTAAAGAGAGTAAAAGAATGGAAAGCGGAGAAGAGGAGATGAAGAAGAAATTTTAAAAATTATAATAAAAATAATAATAATAGTGTTTACATTTATTTAATGATTACTACATCCTTGGTAGCCTCCTGAACTCATTTAACCTAATAAAAACATTTGGGGTCTATAGTATTACTATCCCCATTTCACAGATGAGAAAACTGAGGTTAAAGCCTCCTAAGTAGCAGACTTAATGACAAGGGAGATTCAGATATGTATCCAGGCATCAAAATGTGATCAGAGGCAAGGCTATTTCATCCTCTCAATATTGAGTTTGAGTACAAGGTAGAATATCATAACATGGTACTTAATATGTTTCATATATTTTAATTTAGGGTCTATAGCATAAATATGAAAACAATTTATCCAAATGAGTTACCCTCTCAGAACTGCTAGGGGGGAAAAAAAAAACCCACAGTAGTAACAAAATAAAACTATCTGGTATCCATATTTCATAATATATTTTTCAGACCAGGGAAAAATTAATGCCAAGTAGTATATCAAATGTTTTACATGTCTTTGGGAATATAATTTTATATGTCACATTTTCCTGTTAACATATTGGAACTGAACATATTCTGCCTATGCAAACAAATGGTTGTTGCTCAAAGATGCTGGCTGGGAACTTCGGTATATTTATCAATTCTTATTAGTGCCCTGAAGATACTTCACATGTGACAGAGATTTAATAATCATTGTTTAATAAGTAAACAACTTCAATCCTAAGACTAAGCATATATAATGACTATATTAAGGGAAGGCAAACAGACACTTCTAGATATCACTGGATAAGCTCTAGAAAATATGATCTGTAGAGCTATTTTATATTCAAAAAGAAAAAGAAATTCTTCTGTTAAAAAAATCAAGAAGTGAAGAAGTAGGAATAACTCTTATACCTCAAGGGCCCTTCACATTGATATTAAACTACCTCTAAAAAGTATCCATTTACTAAGAAACCTGATCTTAATTCACAATGAAAGCTTCTCTTGTACTTAGTCCACAGTCTGCCATGGTTTATTTTATGTTCTTTCAAAGGCAGAAGAATAATTAAATATTCCCATCTTGCTGAAGTTGTTCTAAAGAGAAAATCAAATGTGAGGTCCCTCTAGAAATGCTGTGATCTGCTACAATAAATACCTCTAAATTTTTTTCAAAGTTCTAATTCCAAATACATGGTAGTCTTAAGTTTACAGAGTAAATTCAAACTTACTCTGAAGTAACTATTGCAATTTCATATTTCTGATATACTTCACGAAATCAATGCAGGGAGATTTGAGAACATTTTTCAAGATTTTTTCTTGTGTTAATAATTTGAAGAAATGATATATATTCATTAATTATAAAAGAAGTTATAACACGTTTTTCATAATTTGGTACGCACTGCTTTGAAAAAATAGCTAAAAGAGCAGAAAACGGATTAGACAGAAAATTGATACTTAGAGTAGGGTTGTTGCTATAACATCACCTGAAAATATGGAAGCAGCTTTGGAACTGGGTAATGGGTGGAGGTTGGAAATTTGGAGAATCAGGCTAGAAGAAGCCTATATTGCCATGGGAGGGCTCAGAAGACCTCAGAACTGTAGAGCTACCAGCGTACAACGCCAATCTGAGAGAGCGGAAATGTGGGCTGAGCCCAGAAAAGCCATGGGCGTGGCAGTTCTCAGTGTCTTGAGAGCCCAACCCCTATATCAGTGTGCTCAGGATGTGGGACATGGAAACAAAGGAGATTATTCTCCAGTTTTAAGACTTCGTATTGTTTTCCCTACTGGGTTATGGATTTAGTGGGGACCAGTTACCGTTTTCTTCTTTCCTCTTTCTCCCTTTTAGAATGAAAATGCCTACTTCTATGCCTGTTTCACTGTTGTATTTTGGAAGTAGGTAACTCGCTTTGATGTTACAGACTCACATCTGGAAGGAATTTGCCTCTATACAGATCATGCCTTGAGTATCACCCATATCTCATTTAAATGAGACTCTGGACTTTGGATTTTTGAGTTGATGGAAACAAGTTAAGGCTTTTGTGACTTTGGAGATGAAATGAATATACTTTTGCACTATAAAAAGGACATAAATTTTGGGTGCCTGGTACAAAATGGTTTTCCATGTGCCCTCAAAATTCAACATGCTGTAAACTTAATCCCCAATGTAACTGTATTGGGAGGTAGGTCCTAATAAGAAGTGACTGGGTCATGAGGGGGAAGCCCTCATGGATGGATTAATGTTAATACAGGAGTGGGTCAGTTTTCACTAGAGTGAATTGTTACAAAAGCAAGCCCAGCCCCTCACGCTTTTTCTCTCATATGTGCTCTCTCTTATGCCTTCTGTTATAGTTCAACCCTTGCCAGATGCCAGCGCAATACTCTTGGACTTACCAGTCTCTAAAACTGTGAGCCAAATACATTTCTTTGTGTGTTTTTTTTGTGTGTTTGTTTTGTTTCTTTTTTAAAAGAGACTAGGTGTGGTGGCTCACACCTGTAATCCCAGCACTCTGGGAGGCCAAGGCTGTCAGATCACAAGGTCAGGAGTTCAAGACCAGCCTGGTCAACATGGTGAAACCCCATCTCTACTGAAAATACAAAAATTAGCCAGGCATGGTGGCAGGCACCTGTAGTCCCAGCTACTCGGGAGGCTGAGGCAGAAGAATCACTTGAACCCAGGAGGTGGAGGCTGCAGTGAGCCAAGATTGCACCACTGCACTCCAGCCTGAACAACAGAGCAAGACTCTGTCTCAGAGAGAGAGAGAGAGAGAGAGAGAGAGAGAGACAGAGAGAGAGACAGAGAGAGGAAAAGAAAGAAGATAAAATAAAAAGACAAATGAATTTCTTTTTTTTTTTTTTTTTGAAACGGAGTCTTGCTCTGTCGCCCAGGCTGGAGTGCAGTGGCCGGATCTTGGCTCACTGCAAGCTCCGCCTCCCGGGTTCACGCCATTCTCCTGCCTCAGCCTCCCGAGTAGCTGGGACTACAGACGCCCGCCACCTCGCCCGGCTAGTTTTTTGTATTTTTTACTACAGACGGGGTTTCACCGGGTTAGCCAGGATGGTCTTGATCTCCTGACCTCGTGATCCGCCCGTCTCGGCCTCCCAAAGTGCTGGGATTACAGGCATATTTAATTTTTACCCACTTAACAGTCAGGTCTACATAAGTAATCATGCCTCTTTGGGTTATCATCTCAGCATTTTCATTTTACTAATACACTGCATAGTCACCGAATGTGGTAAGGACTCTCATTCTTGTTTCTTGCTTCAGCTATAATTCATTTTAAACCTTATAAAATTAACATATGTCTTTAGTCCCTATATAAAAATCTTGAGTTCTATGTAAGGATCTGCCAAAATTGAAGTATTTAATTGCATTAAATAAGGGGATAAATCCTAAATTTTGCTTCCACCAACGCTGAGTTACTTGTTTGAAATCAGAGTGTCACTTCCATGAGGAAGTAAAAGTTGCAGTCTTGCCAGTTATCTATCACAAATCATCTGCAAAAATAAATAAATAAATAAATAACTTATTTGCACTTAATATAGTAGTGCTTAATATATCTACTAAGAATTGTTTTTATTCAGATTACAAGCCAATTTTGGCCAGGTACAGTGGCTCATACCTATAATCTAGTACTTTGGGAAGCCAAGCTGGGCGGATTGCTTGAGTCCAGGAGTTTCAGACCAGCCTGGGCAATAGGGTGAAACCCCAATAAATACAAAACTTAGCCAGGTATGGTGATGCATGCTGTAGGCTGGGGTGAGGGAATCCCTAGAGCCTAGGAGGTCAAGGCTGAGGTGGGAGAATGCCTTCAGCCTGGGAAATTAGGGCTGCAGTGATTTATGATTGCATCACAGCACTCTAGCCTGGGTGACAGAGTGAGACCCTGTCTCAAAAAAATAAAAGCCGGCCAGGCATGGTGGGGCTCATGCCTGTAATCTGAGCACTTTGGGATGCCAAGGCGGGCAGATCACGAGGACATGAGATCGAGACCATCTCGGCTAACATTCCGTGAAACCCCGTCTCTACTAAAAATACAAAAAAATTAGCCAGGGATGGTGGCGGGCACCTATAATCCCAGCTACTGGGGAGGCTGAGGCCGGAAGAATTGTGTGAACCCTGGAGGCAGAGCTTGCAGTGAGCCGAGATCGCACCACTGCGCTCCAGCCTGAGTGACAGAGTGAGACTCGGTCTCAAAAATAAAATAAAATAAATAAAATACATTAATTAATTTAATTAAAGCCAATTTTAAGCTAGATTTGTGTATGCATATGTGATCTCTCCTAATCCTCATAACAAATGAGCTTATATTATCATCCACTTTGCACTATTAATAGAGGAGGAAACTATGCCTCACAGAAGTGACACTCAAAAAGATAAGAGAACAAAAAGACGGTCTGTCTGGTTCCAAAGTCCTTGCCTTTAACCATAATGGAAGTCTTGGACTTCGGATGTACCTCATGAATGGTCTCACCAGCTACAATTTAAATAAATATTATTTAAAAATATAAATATTAATTATGTTCAACTTTCTAACGTCATTGGAGAGAGAAAGAAGGAAAAAAATAAAACAAAGGGAGGGGAAAAAGAGCTATTTAACTGCATGGAACTGAAAATGAGCATGAATGTGTTGTTGCTGTTTTTTAAAGTAGACTGTCTTCCCACTCCAGCTCTTAGCAAAGACTCTAAGGGTTGGCGGGGGGTCAACATTTGTAGACTGGGTATTTTACTAATTGTATGATAGTCACTTTATATGACTCCAGGGAGATAAGAGCCTTTGTAAGCCTACAGGAATTTATTTTTTTTGAAGTAATTCTATCTCAGATTATTACAGAAAAGAACATAATAGTAAGTAGGTAAATGAAACAGATGTAGTTAAAATATTAAGTAGAAGAAGTGGCTATGATATAAAGATCATGATTCGTATGTTATCACAACACATATCCTATATGCTTATATGTAATCCTAATTACAGGAATTTTATAAGATACAGTTATTTCTCATTCCCCTATCTGTAGTTATTTCAGATAGATCTGAAACTAAATGTATTCCCATTAAGGAAAAAAAAAATGTAAAGATAAAAATTTAGTACTTCAATAATATATTAACACTGTTGTCTTGACAGCACTGTCACTATAACATCTATGTACATACTGTAATATCCATCTGTATAATCCAGCACCCGTGTTTGTTTTGTTTTAGTGTATCTAGGGTTGTTCCTTGGCATTTTACCATCTGCAATTTCTACCATATTCCTGAATTTGACTATGAGCCATCCTCACATCCATGGCTCAGGTCTGCTGCCAGTACCACTCATGGTATTTGATTTTGGGGTTTTCCTGCACTTGTCTTCACTCCATTTCTTATCTATGCAAAATTTTTCCCAAGGCTTCTCAATTAAAACTTACCTGCCCTATGTGCCTAACAACAATGTGCTCTATACAATGTTCCTCACAAACTAGCACACCGCATTATATGTAAAGACAGTTAATATAACTGCATTTTCAAATATAATGACTGGCCAAAGGGAGAGAATTTGGGAGCAACAAGCCTTGAGGCTCTCCTCAAATCCCATGCAACAAACCCATTTTTCCTATCACACTGTCAAAAGCAGTTAATGGAACACTTGGGGAATATATATACTAGAACGTCATAAATAGTGGTCCTGTTTATGTAACAAATATACCGATTCAGTAAAGGCTTTTTAGAAATCCCTCATATATTGCTGATCGCATAGCCCATGCAGTCATCCAACCAGTACCTTTTAAAATTATTATTTTTCTGTTTTAAATTTTTTCTCCATAAATACTGGGTCCTTCTATGTTGACCAAGCTGGTCTGGAACTTCTGGTCTCAAACAATCCTCCTGCCTTGGCCTCCCAATTATTAACAATGATAGATGTTGTCTTCCATTAAAAGATCAGTTCCTTTTGAGTTATGGTAAATCCTAAAGAGTACAAGTTGCTTCTGAGTTTGTATCAGGAATAGAACTGTCTCCAAGCAGCCCTTACAGCTTGCTTCTAATACAATTGGGATCATTTGAGTTTGGTTCAGGTATAAAAGATGAAGAACCCTTAGAAAGACCCAGAGTTCTTAGACAAACTCTGTACAGAATTTGTACAGAATTACGATTTCCAAGCAACTTCAGGGGAAACAAAAAGAATCAATTTTCTCCCTTAAATTCTCTTTTCTCTTTTATTGCCCAAACCACATCTGTTTTATCTCACAGTAGATCCAGTCATCAGTTAGGTATGTCCCTGCCACCTAACGGCCCCAGGTTAGTTTCCCACTATAAGTCACTAACGAAACTTTGATACAGAAACGTAAAATGAAGTGTCCAAAATCTACGTTGTAGTACTAGCTCTGTTACCAATTAGATTTGGGTCCACCCAAGTAAATTACTTAATTTCTACTCCTATTTCATAGTAAAAGCAATAATTTAGTAAATACGTAATGTGGAACAAACCCTGGCCTAGGTATGCTATGCTAATACCCACAAGGTGGTATTGCTATACTCATTCTATAGATAACACTAATAAGGAAAACAATAACCACTATATATGAGTTATAATCAGTATCCACATCTACCTCACTGCAACGTTTGGAATCTTTAACCATGCCCCTTAAGCATCCTGCCTCTCTTAGTTTCTCATCTGTAAAAGAATTGTAAGGCTGAGCGCAGTGGCTCATGCCTGTAATCCCAGCACTTTGGGAGGCTGAGCGGGGCAGATCACCTGAGGTCGGGAGTTTGAGACCAGCCTGACCAACATGGAAAAACACCGTCTCTACTAAAAATACAAAATTAGTTGGGCATGGTGGTGCATGCCTATAATCCCACCTACTCGGGAGGCTAAGGAAGGAGAATTGCTCGAACCAGGGAGGCGGAAGTTGCAGTGGGTTAAGATTGCACCATTGCACTCCAGCTATGCAACAAGAATGAAACTCTGTCTCAAAAAAAAAAAAAAAAAGAGTCGTAACGATGCTTGCCTAAACTAAACTCTGAGTCACTGAGAATATTAAATTAACGTAGATGTGTAACTCCCTGGAAAGTACATTATTATGGAGAAGGTATATTTCATTAATAGATTATATACTAAAAGCATAACCAATTCGATATACACTTTTATAGTAAATCTGCCCTATTCATTATCTATGCTCATGCTACTGAGAATCGCATTGCCAACCAAATCCAGGGCAACAAAAACACAACTAAAAGCAATATTGAATACTCTAAAGGACAATTTTAAGATTTAAAAAATAATGAAAATCCTAAAGATTGTATCTTATTTTAAAAATCTGCTTCTAAGTTATAAATATAATACATCTCAAATATAGTACATCAGGGAGAATATTCCATGTGTTAACTTCTATATGTTAATTTTTGGCATTCACTGTGATCAATCCAGTACCTAGTGTTGAACAGGCCAAAAGTAAATACTAGAGAAAAGGTGATTTAAAAAAAAAAAAAAAAGAAATTATGAGTAAAAAATGCAAATAAAATATTTATGTGAGTAGAAAAATATTTACCTGTGCTAATGAGGACAATTATTTGTAAATAACTGAAATTTCTAAAATAAAATATTATCTTTGCTATATGCAAAAATCTTTGGCAACTATCATTTTAAAGCATTTCTTCTGTACTTGCAGTTGATTTAACAACAGAAAAGAAAGGGAAGTTAATTTTGTTTGCCTTCTTTACTAGTATAGGACAAGTAGACAAGAATTCTAAAGACTGTGCAAATACATGTCACCCTTGAACAACATAGGTTTGAACTGCCTGGTTCTACTTAAATATGTGGATTTTTTTTTTTTTTTCAACCAAACACAGATTGAAAATGCAGTATTTGTGGGATGTCAAACCCATGTATAGAGAGTACTGACTTTTCCTATATTCGGGTTCTGCAGGGCCAACTGTGGGAATTGAGCATGCAGGGATTTGTATATAGGTGTGTGGTCTTGGAACCAATCCTCCACATATATCAAGGAACAATGATACTTCAGTATGAGGTATTTTTGTACGAACTGAAAAACATGACATTGAAACAGAGAATGCTGTTATACATATAAAAGTCTTGAAACTACAATTCAGAAAGTTATACTTCCACATATTAAAAAGAAGCTAGTACCCAGAGGGTTAAGTAAGATAAAGAGGAAAAATCAGGAAATATGTCAAAACCAGTGATTAATGAATATTACCAAATAAAAAATATGACTAGATGTGTGGTCTTAGATATAAAGCCATATATTCTATTCATGAGTTTTAAATAATGTCAGATTTGCATGTCAGGATGACTAAAACTCATAGAGAAGCCGCATTTTCCTTTCAAATAATCAGAACTGGGTCTTAGGACATACGTCTTTAAACCCTAATTTTTAACTGAAAACCTCAAAAGTAAGTATCTGCTCCAGGCTCAATGTGAGAATGAGCTGAGAACCAGCAATAGCCAAAACCAAAGTACGATGGATCTCTGATCAAAGCAGTGCACAGCCTCTTGCTTCTGGAATGGTACCACAGAGAACAGAAGCATGGCATTAGGACTTCAGTGACTTCATCAACTGCCCTCAAAAAGTATCTTAAGATCACTGTGCTAAAGTGTAATGTCAAAGTAAATTTTAAAATTCTGTACTGTTGCTAACAAATAATAGCATTTCAAGAACGAAAAGTAATTTTAAATTTATCACTGTGATTAGAGATAAGAAAATAAGAAAAATGCGGAATACATGGGTTTGTACAGTAACAGTAATATGCAAATATTTTCATTATACAAGCACAGAAACTCCTTTCTACTTAAAATTATTGTAAATATTTACATGAATGTGAGTATTACTACTCACTCTTCTTTTTTTTTTTTTTTTTTTTAGACAAGGTCTCAAATCTGTCACCCAGACTGGAGTGCAGGGGTGTGACCATAGCTCACTGCAGCCTCAACCTCCCCAGGATCAGGTGATCCTCCCACCTCAGCCTTCCAAGTAGCTGCAACTACAGGTATGCACCACCACACTCAGCTAATTTTTGAATTTTTTGTAGAGACATGGTTTCACCATGTTTCCCAGGCAGGTCTCAAACTCCTGGGCTAAGTGATCCACCCATCTCTGCCTCCTCAAGTGCTAGAATTATAGACATGAGCCACTGCACCCAACCACCATTCATTCTTAACCACAATTGTGAAGGTAACATGATGCTATCATCTATGGAAAATATTCAAATTATTCAACAGCAGTACTGCAAACCATCAAAACTTGTTTGTAAATCTCAAAGAGATTACGTCAACTGACTTGATGAAAAAGGAAAACATTTCGAAATATCTTAGACATTGTGGTCTTTGCTGGTAGTCTCATGAAACACAAGTTGAGATATTTACCCTCTTATCCTAAGCAAGGAGAGGTAAGAAGAGCAGAAAAAAAAAAAATATCACATTTCTTTATGATATGACTTCCAAGTTCCTACACAGAGCCCTAAACATTAAATGACTGTAAGTTTCCTCTGCTATTCCAGGCATCTTAAGAAGAAAATGCCGTGCTTTGACGCCTGGGTAATCTGTTCTTGTCAAAACTTGACTCGGAGTTGATGTATTACATTTCTAACCCAGTTCCTTCTTTCTATACTTAAAATGTCTACAGAGAAATTTTTCATAATTAAAACATATGCTTAAAGTGCTTCCTAAAAAGATAGTAATGCTAATATTTTAATAACTTATGGTGTTTTGCACAAAGGAACTGAATTATGCTAAGATCACTGAAAGAATGGGTTGAGAGGCAGCTGGTATCATTGGGAAGTAGAATCCTTAAATACAAGACAAAATAAAACCTCCAATATAGTTCTGCTCTCAAAATGATGTTTTCGTTGTTGTTCTAAATTTGTTTTTAGGTAACGTCTAACCAAATCTGAGTATGGGCTGGGCGAGGTGGTTCGCACCTGTAATCCCAGCACTTTGGGAGGTCTACGCAGTCAGATCACTTGAGGACAGCAGTTTGAGACCAGCCTAGCCAACATGGCAAAACCCCAACTCTACTAAAAATACAAAAATTAGCCAGCATGGTTAATTACAGGCACACACTTGTGATTCCAGCCACTGGGGAGGCTGAGGCACAAGAATCACTTGCACCAGGAGGCAGAGGTTGCAGTGAGTCGGGATCGTGCCACTGTACTCCAGCCTGGGCAACAGAGCAAGACGCCATCTCAAAAAAAGAAAAAAAAGAAAAGAAAAAAACAAATCTGAATATGGCTTATACTTAGAAAACAATATTATCATTTTTTAAAAAAGAACGTCTAATATGTTCCATCATTATTTCATTTTGAGTAAGCACATGATATTTATGTCCCTCCTAGGTCCCCTTGGATGATAATGTTAAAATTGCAAAGAAATTTACACTGAGAAGCAACAGTCAAGTGATTATTTAACAGAGTGCTGGGAAGGAAAGAGTGGTCCCTTTAAATGATATAGAGGCTGGAGGCTGGTTGCGGGGAAGGGCTGGGTAGAGGAGGGCATGGTTCCTGGCTAGGGCTCCACCCAACAGACCTAGGTGAGGACAGGCACTCTTGCCTTCCTGCCCAAAATGTTGCATTTTCCAAGACCACCCTGGTTCCCCACATCCAAATCCTGGGGCTATAAAAACCCGAGACCCGCCAGGCACAGCGGTTCATGCCTGTAATCCCACCGCTTTGGGAGACCGAAATGGGTGGCTCACAAGGTCAGGAGATCGAGACCATCCTGGCTAACACGGTGAAACCCCGTCTCTACTAAAAATACAAAAAATTAGCTGGGCGTGGTGGTGGGCGCCTGCAGTCCCAGCTACTTGGGAGGCTGAGGCAGGAGAGTGGCATGATCCCAGGAGGTGGAGGTTGCAGTGAGCCAAGATCAAGTCACTGCATTCCAGCCTAGGCGACAGAGAGAGACTCTGTCTCAAAACAAAACAAAACAGAACAAAACAAAACAAAACAAAAACAGAGACCCTAGCAGGCAGACACACAGAAGCTGCTGGATGGCAAGAGGAACCCATCTGCAGAAGACGACAACAGGCTGGACATCGAGCATGTCCAGGGGAACATGCCTGTGGAAGAACACACACTGACAGACCAGTCCAATGAGGCGGAGTTTGGCCGGAGCAATCAGAGGAGAGCCCAGGCTGGGGAGCAGCCTGACTCCAGGGAAAATCCATCTCCCTTCTGGCCCCCGATCTGCTAAGAGCTACTTCTTAATCAAACCTTCCACTCATTCTCCAAGCCCTCATGTAATCCGATTCTTCTGATATACCAAGGTAAGAAACCCTGGGATACAGAAATCCCTCCCTCCTTGTGATAAGGAAGGAGGTCTAACTGAGCTAACACAAGCCGCCTATAGACGGCTAAACTAAAAGAGCATACTGTAACATGCCCACTTGGGGCTTCAGTAGCTGTAAACACTCACCCCCTAGACACTGCCATGGGGTTGGAGCCTGCCCGTCTGTATGTTCCCCTAGAGGTTTGAGCAGAAGAAGCGAGCCACACCCCCTTTGCACGCCCGGTGAGGGGGACAGGGGAAATTTTCCCATTTCAGTAAGATTTCTAATTTAATGCCCACATGCATAAAAATTAATATAAGGTTCACACTTCCTCTACATCAAACCCTTTTACAATAATTGTATGACTTGAACATCTCACATTTTTCCATAATTCCTTGAGATTTATCTGGAATTCTCTTTAAAATCCATGATCACCAGAAATAGGCACAAGTGCGTGATGAGGCTAAAACTAAGACATGTTGTGTTTGTCCTCTTGAAAATCTGTTCTTTAACACTATCAGCAATTGTATTTATACTACAAAAAGAAAGGAACATATTTTACCCTGCTTTAGAGGGTTCAAATACCTGGAATTTGATTCTGCACGATAGTGCTTTTACATATATTTTTATCTTCCTTTAACTTTTCTTTTGCTGAAAGAGAATTAAATATTTCAAAAATAGCAGCTCTGATCTTAAACAACTCTAATCTCAAATAGAACTTCTAACATAGCTAATCATTCTTTAATAGGTGTCAGGTTTTAAGATATTTCATAGGTCTCATTTTCTTACAGTCTAGTGAAACTCCATGTTCAGAGAATCACACCTTGTACAGAACCAATAAAAATGCTACATTAAAAATAAAAATATTTGCAAATGAATGTATTAATTGGTTGGAAAGTAAGGGCAAACCTAAAGTCTAAAAACTTCATGAAGCCAGGCGCGGTGGCTCACGCCTGTAATCCCAGCACTTTGGCAGGCTGAGGTGGGTGGATCACAAGGTCAGGAGATCGAGATTAACACGGTGAAACCCCATCTCTATTAAAAATACAAAAAAATTGGCAGGGTGTGGTGGCACGTGCCTGTAATCCCAGCTACTTGGGAGGCTGAGGGAGGAGAATCACTTGAACCCGGGAGGCAGAGGTTGTAGTGATCCGAGATTGCACCACTATATTCCAGCCTGGGCGACAGAGTGAGAGTCTGTCTCAAAAACAAACAAACAAACAAAAAACAAAACAAAACAAAAAAAAACCTTCATGAATGCAGGACTCCAGAAAAGTAAACTAGCTGTGAAGATAGTATTCACCTTGCATACACTACATCTGTCAAACAGATAAACCTAGGTTTAGGCTTTAATGAACTTCAAGCAGGAGGTTAGACTGCAGAAGCCACATAAACTGTGATCTGCCTGAAAGGAAAGAGTCTTTGTCGGTTCACTAGCAACAAACAAATTTAAAAAGCTTAGAGAATGAAAAGATGGGTGAACTGTCTGTCTGGCCAATTTGGACAAACAGAAAATAGGAAAAAATATTCCTTGGGAATTCTTATGCGTAGGTCCACCTTCACCAAGTTTGGGGCAATACTACATCTGTTGCCTAAAGAGTATCCAAGCAAAAATAGTGTTTAAACTACAATTGTAGCAGAGATTTTAAAAAAAGATATGACAAGAGTATTATGTGTAACATTGTACCAATAAATATAAAAACCCTAGTTAAATTGAACAAAACCCAGAGAAAAAAGTTACTAAAACTGACCCAAAAAGCAAATTTGGCTCTTTCCAAAACTATGAAAGAAATTAAATTAACAGAAAAAAAAAAGTCATCTATAACCAAAACATTATGCCTAGCTAGTTTTACAGGTAAATTGTAACTAATATAGAAGAAAAAAAAATTCTAATTTTACATAAAATATTTGAGGGAACAAACAAGAAGTAATGCTCCTAACCTGATTCCGTAAGGTTAAGATCATTGATTTTAAAACCAGAATATGACACCACAAGAGAGAAACTGACCATCACTCAGAAACATAGATGAAAAATAAATGTAGAAGAAAATGGAAATAATACATTATAACCAATTCCTGAGATTAATCTAGGAATGCAAAATAGGTTCAACATTAGAAAATCTATTAATATAATTCATCAAAGTAAGAGACTGAGGAAAACCTACTGTCATCAATATTAATTCATAAAATAGTTCTTAAACTAGAAATGAGGAAAACTCTACTGATAAAAGTTACCTACAGAAAAATCTGTAAGTACACAAAATCAATGGTGAAAAAAACAAAAACCATTTTTTAAACAAAAAATAAGGAGAAGTATAGGGAAAGGTCCTCAAAGACACTGGTAATATTCCTTTAATAAGCTACAGAATAGATATTTTAGTAGTATTCCTTAAACTATATAAATATGATGTATATGCATACTTGTATGAATATGAATGATATATTTCATAAATATTTAATAGAAGTAAAGAAATGTTAGGTCATTTTTTTTTTTTTTTTTTTTTTTTTGAGAGGGAGTCTCGCTCTGTTAGCCCAGACTGGAGTGCAGTGGCACAGTCTCAGATCACTGCAACCTCCACCTCCTGGGTTCAAGCAGTTCTTCTGCCTCAGGCTCCTGAGTAGCTGGGACTACAGGTGCCTGCCACCATGCCCAGATAATTTTTGTATTTTTAGTACAGATGGGGTTTCACCATATTGGCCAGGCTGGTCGCGAACTCCTGATCTCATGATCCACCCACCTCGGCCTCCCAGAGTGTTGAGATTACAGGCGTTAGCCACTGTGCCCAGCCTAGGGCTTTTTTTTTTTTTTTTTTTTTTTTGGAGACAGAGTCTTACTCTGTCACCTAGGCTGGAGTGCAGTGGCACCATCTTGGCTCGCTGCAACCTCCACCTCCCGGGTTCAAGAGATTCTCCTGCCTCAGTCTCACGATGGAACTACATGTGCCACCATGCCCAGCTAATTTTTCTGTGTTTTTAGTAGAAACGGGGTTTCACCATGTTGGCCAGGAAGGTCTTGAGCTCCTGACCTCGTGATCCGCCCACTTTGGCCTCCCAAAGTGCTGGGATTACAGGTGTGAGCCACCGCACCCAGCCTAGGACATTTTTAAGAAACACAAAACTACGGAAATCAGAAAAATTTAACTTCATGCTTAATCATATCCTAGTCTCAAGTATTTTAGCACATAAACCCCGATAAATATGATCTAAGGTAACTCTAATTTTAAGGTCTGAAGGTTTTCAAAAGCCCATAAACATTCTAAAATTTTGTTGTGGGTAATTTCAAAATCTTAGGAGTCAGCAATATGGCACCCACTTCATCTATAATACATCTTAGGACCATTTGCACTGAGTCTTTTGTGGTCTGGATTTTTTTCCTGCCCCACAAAACTGTACTTACAATCATTAGAGCCGGACAACAGGAAAACATTTCTGTGCCAATTCAATGTTGTTTTTATTTTTAGTTTTTTGAGACAGAGTTGAGACGGAGTCTCACTCTGTCACTCAGGCTGGAGTGCAGTGGCACAATCTCAGCTAACTGTAAGCTCCACATGCCCAGTTTAGGCAATTATCCTGCCTGAGCCTCCCGAGTAGCTGGGACTATAGGTACACACCACCATGCCAGCTAATTTTTTTTGTATTCTTAGTAGAGACAGGGTTTCACCATGCTAGCCAGGCTGGTCTCGAACTCCTGACCTTGTGATCTGCCCCACTTGACCTCCCGAAGTGCTGGGATTACAGGTACGAGCCACCACACCTGGCCCCAATTCATTCTTAAAGGCATCTGAACTTCTACAACTCCCCCATCCCACATGGAAAACAACCATACTTGATTTCTGCAAGAATCAAATATTTAAAATGGGCCTTAATTTAACAATTGAGTAAATGTAAATCTGCTTTTAAAAAATATTTTAGTCTAGTTCAATCAATGAGATACCTTCCTTTTATTCTTGCCAGCCCTGTTGTTTATCTATTTTTTTCTACTCAATAGAGAAGAGATGGACTAAGAAGACAAAACACGTAATTTCCTTATGGAAACTAGATTTAACTTCCTGCTATTTATCTCTCTATCAGCCTTTATTGGTGGGATGCTTTTAGCTAGTTTCTCTTACCAAGGCTCCCTGGTAAAAATGAAAAGCTGTGTTTTACAGTGCAACTCAGGCCAGTCAGTTTCAACAAAATACTATAGTGGTTTTCCTTCTTAACTGGTCAATTTCTTTTTTCTTGTTTTTTTGGTTGTTTGTTTTTTGAGACAAAGTCTTGCTCTTGTCCCCCGGCTGAAGTGCAATGGCGAGATCTCGAATCACTGCAACCTCCGCCTCCCGGGTTCAAGCAGTTCTCCTGCCTCAGCCTCCCTAGTAGTTGGGATTACAGGCGCCCGCCACCACGCCCGGCTGTTTTGTATTTTTGGTAGAGACGGGGTTTCACCATGTTGGCCAGGCTAGTCTCGAACTCCTGACCTCATGTGATCTGCCTGCCTTGGCCTCCCAAAGTGCTGGGATTATAGACTTGAGCCACCATGTCTGGCCTTAACTGGTAAATTTCATGTTTTATAAAAATCTGAACCTCTGTTGAAAAATTTTTATCTTCCCTTGGACATATCATGACAAATTATTGGTGAAATACAATAATAGAATTTGTTACACCATTTCAAAGCTAGCTGGTTAATCACAACTCATCATAGTTAAAGACACTCAATTCGAGGTAAACAAAAGCTTAGACTATAAAATCCAAGGAAATAGTCAATTTTTACATGGCTTAGAGGCTTGGGTTTCACTTAAATTGTGAGTTATTTCCTAAATGATATTCCTACAAAATACTTGTTTCTTAAAATTTGATGCCATGTTAAATTGAAATAGAATCACCAATTTTGCAGCAATCTATAAAGGAAAAAAAAAATTGTCAAACGCTGCAAAACTGAAACAATTTTGACTCTCTTTTTCTTTTTTCTTTTTTTTTTTTTTTTTTTTTGAGACAGAGTTTTGCTCCTGTTGCCCAGGCTGGAGTGCAATGACACAATCTCAGCTCACTGCAACCTCCGCCTCCCAGGTTCAAGGGATTCTCCTAACTCAGCCTCCTGAGTAGCTGGGAATACATGCGCCCGCCACCATGCCCGACTAATTTTTGTATTTTTAGTAGAGACAGACTTTCAACATGTTGACAAGGATGGTCTCAATCTCCTGACCTCGTGATCTGCCCACCTCGGCCTCCCAAAGTGCTGGGATTACAGGCCTGAGCCACTGTGCCCGGCCATCTGTGTTTTTCCATATCTAAAGAGGTAATGTTTGTTATGTGCACTGGGGGAGTGAATGCAGACTGCTTGGATAATCACCTTGAAAGTTTCAAATATGTATATCATTTTACATACATCTTTTATATTTATCATTTCACATATTTACATTAAAAATGGGCGTTAAAAACAACCTTTAGCTCTTAAGTTTTTCTCAGATTCACTCTTAATTGTTCTTAACTATTTAAGAAATTGCTTTCAAACAATTAACCACCATAGTCAAATGTTTTTTAAATCAAATTGACATAGAGTTAATAAACCATTCTCAGAACCTATTTGATTTTGAATCTATAACTTAATTTTAAAATGCCTTTAGCACACCAGATGTGCTGCCATATATGCTACAATTCTTTTATGTTTATGCGCTCACTGATCTGCTTATCTATAACTTTGCTAGCCTGGGATTATGACGTTAATTTATAAGGAAGTTTGCAAGAAGCTGGTTTTAGGGAAGAGAGGTGACCAGTTTGATAGGCCAGCAGATCACCCAGGTGGAAAAGGTCTTCATAGATAGGCGGTCATGGCGGAGAACTTAACTTAGAAATTCAATTGCATATTTATTGACTCCTACTATATACCAAACAATGTTGTAGATACTATAGGGAAGGGAAAATAAAGGCAGATTTTAGAAAGAAAAAAAAAAAAAAACTTGAAGACTGGATTAGTTTAGGGAGGAGGCAAAAATCAGAAGACAGAAAGCTGTGGGAAATGGGAGAAAGATAGTCAAAACCAAGCAGTGGCTTAAAAGCTATGGTAACAGAGATCAATGGTGCCAAATACTACAGAGAATAGAGCCATATGGGGATTTAGAGGAAGCCACAGCAAAAAGGGTGATCACACATTTAACTGCTTTGTAATGAATCAAGAAAGTCTTTCGTTAAGCCAATACTAATCAATACGGCTTTAAAAATGAGTTGCTTTAAAGCTGGGTGGGGGAAACCCTTTCAAATATAATGTGGCTTGCTCATTAAGGCAGTCATCAGAGAAAATTTCCTTTTTCCTAAGCACAGAAATGCAAAGAGTCATTGTGAAATCAGCAAACTACAGTAATCAACTCTGTGTAGTATTTTTCTGACATTATCAACCACATAATGAGACAGGACTTGTGGTTTACATAGTCCAAATCAGCTATCATTTCTCCACTATCCAGATTTAAACCATAAATTAGCAGCACAGTCACTATGACAGGGTTTACTCATCGTCATTTGCATCCAATCAGTTAATGACTGGCAGCTGTCTACAGGACCCATTCCTGAAGGCAGCAGTTTTAATGCATACTGCTTCATGAGGCTTAAAATCATATTCCGTTAAAGCACATGGTAGACTGAAGTATTCTAGAATTTGCAAAGGCTTTCAAAGGAAGAAAAAAAAAACCCTAACTCCATCTGTAATCTCAGAAAACCATACACAAGACCGGCTTTATAGGGTTTCTAATCTTTTACTTAGGTTCAAATAATGTATTAGACTAAGAAAATCTGCCTTAAGGAAGATTACTGCCAGTCTCAAAATTGCTAAGGAAGTAACTGTAGCCAGAATTATTATTAACATCTTATAAAAAGAAAAAAAAAATAGGAAACCTGGATTGGAAGAGTTTTGCCTTGCATCAAAATGGAAGCATATGCACACACAGATGCAGTCACACAATCTGACGCTAACTCCACTCCCAATTCTAACCCTCTCATGATAAAGCATCCCTCACTACTTGGCATATCAAAAGCATAATATTTCACACTTTTGCCTTATTTCATGCATGTACATTCTATCTGTAAACAGATCATGAACTCCTTAAAGAGAAGGGCTATGACTGTAATAATACTCAACATATCCATTACTGAATGCCTTTGCTCTACCAGGCACAGTCCTCATTGCAGCATCTATGGCATTTTTTAAAATGTAAAAAAATCTCTACCTTCTTGTGTTGTACATTCTGGTGTATGCTGACAACACGTTCATACAATGAACACATAATTATAGAAAATATAGTATGTCAAATAGTGATAAGTGCTAAGAGAAAAATGAAGCATGGAATGCTCGATAAGACAGAGGCGGAGGGGTGGCTGTAATTAATAGCAGGGCAGTCAATTTTACATAAAGCACCTTACTGATAATGCAACAGTTGATCAGAGACTTAAAAGAGGTGAGGGAGATCCCAGTGAGAATAACCAGGAAAACACATTCCAGGAAGAAGCAATGACAAGGGTAAAAGCTCTGCGGCAGGAGCTTACCTGGCATATAAAAGGTACATCAAAGAGGCCAGCAGGGCTGGAGTGGAGTAAGGGAAGGAAAGGCTGGTGAGTATGCACAGGGTCCTGAGACTGTGTGCATCTGTATCTATCATATCTATAATCTATCTATCTAGCTAGAGTTTTTAAAGCACAGAACTGTTCTAATTTTATTTTTATTTTTTCAACGTTTATTTTAGATTCCAAGGCTCTATGTGCAGGTTTGTTACAAAAGCATATTACATGAGACTGAGGCCTGGAGCACAACTGAACCGATCACACAGGAAGCGAGCACAGTACTCAATAAATAGTTTTTGAACCCTTGGCTCCCACCCTCGCCTCCCGCCACTGTTAGGTGCCTTCAATTAGAGAGAAACTGGCAGTCAGAGAATAACTGGACACTGGAACGCCATGCCCTGACTCGTGTTTCCAAAAGGTCACCAGGGCTGCTGGTTAAGCATGGACTTTGAAGGTGAATAGAAGCAGGAGTTCAGCTCAGACATTAAACAATGTGAAGTTGTCACTCACATCATTAGAAAAAGAAAAAGCTAAACAGACTGAAAATCAATAACTTGTCTAGGAACCATCAGTGAACTGGGGTCGCAGGGCCAACCACCACCCTGAAATCTAGAGAAAGACAAATCCAGAGAGACAGCAGAGGAGAGCTTACCTGGAGCAGAAGCTGCTGGAGACAGAAACTGTTAGAAACAATTGACTCATCATTTGACAAGTTGCTGGAGGCTAAGCGTGAACTAGTTTTAGAATCAGAAACTCCTGACGTGGCAGTCTTAGGGGACTCCCATAATTTTGGGGGTTTTCCCTCCCAGGACCTCAACAGAGTCTCATTGGGAAGAGCCAGGAAAGATGTTCTCCTGGCTCCGGCAGTGGGAGAAGAATAAACCTTATGAAATATACCCAGAGCATTTGTCAGGACAAAAGACCACGAACTCCATAAGGGAAAGATCTTAGCCTTGTCCCAGAGCTGTGGGGGAAAAGTCATTCCTCTCAACTCAGCCCCCTCTAGCCTTCCTGTCTCTACTGGAGTGGGAAACAAGGAAATATAAGAAACACCTGTGAAGGTGGTAGCCCAGAGAGGCGAAGATTTAGTCATAAAATAGTAGAACATTTTCCCTCCCCAACACCAGCAGAGCTGCAGTATAATAATAGCTGATTGCAGCTGAAATAGATGCAAAACAGAGTCCGTGGGAAAGCCCACAGACAGCTGGGAAGACCAAAAACAAGGCCACCAGAGGAATGTGACATCTCTGGCACCCACGGCTATAGCAAAATACAGTCCAACTCCTAACCAGATTTACAGAAAATCTCACAAGAAAGCCTATTCACCTCATTTCTTATTACCCAATACATCATATCTGAGTTGAAAGAAAAAAGTACAAGACATGCTAAAGGGCAAGAAATACAAACTGGGAGGTGAGGTGAGAGTCTTTTACTAACATTACAGATAAGGCCTATAATCCCAGCACTTTGGGAGGCCGAGGCGGGTGGATCACGAGGTCAGGAGTTTGAGACCACCCTGGCCAGTATAGTGAAACCCGTCTCTACTAAAAACACAAAAATTATCTGGGCACAGTGGCACGTGCCTGTAGTCCTAGCTACTTCGGAGGCTGAGGCCGGTGAATTGCTTGAACCCGGGAGGCAGAGGTTGTGGTGAGCCAAGATTGCACCCCTGCACTCCAGCCTGGGCAACAGAGCGAGACTCTCTCAAAAAAAAAAAAAAATATATATATATATATATATATATATATATAAAAGTATATATATAGAGATAAAAGATGGTGGCCCCGGGCCATGATGCCAACAGTGATGGTGGTAAAAAGTGGTCAAGCTCTGGATGTATTTTTACAAACAGCAGAGAGGATCTGCTGATGGAATGGATGTGAGCTGCGAAGGGAAAAGAGGAGGCAGGGATGACTTCAGAATTCTCAGCCAGAGCTGCTGGGGAAATTGAGATTCCATCAACTGAGACGGTAAAGCCTGCAAGTAAAGCAGTTGACTGGGCCACGAGAGGGGTGGGGGTTTTCAGGAATTCAGTGTTTGATGTCTGAAAGAACTTCTTACGATAGTGGGCAGTTGTACATTTATTTAGCTAATGATATTTTGGAGTGCCTAAATTCTGCAGCACTTCTTAAGTATTAGGATGGACACCTGAAAATACTGGAAACCAAGGAAATGTTTAATAATTGTTTTACTTAGTGAATGGAAAAATAAATGATCAAACATTCTAACTATGTACCAAAATATCTTATTTAGAATCTTAACCGTCAGCAAAACTACCAGCTAATGCTGGAAAATACCTAAGCGTTACAAAACGTTTTCACTTATTCTGACTGCTACTTATACCCTAGCATCTGAATATTTGCCCGCTCCTTTTTGCAGTGTAATAAAATCTGGCTGGGTACTTGGCTTCCCAGAATAAAGATAACATTTCCCAGCCTTCCTTGGAGGTAGGTGTGCCCAATGGTCTGTAAGCAAGCATGGTGTGTGCAATTTCTGCAAAATGCTCTCAGATTGGGCACACCCGCCATTTGCCCTTTCTTCCTCTCTTGCTGTCAGCTGAAGGGCTGATGTGATAATGAGCCATCTTGGACCATGAGGACAGGGTGACACCACTGAGATGGCAAGGGAATAAAAGAGAAAGAGCTTGGATCCTGAAAACCCATGGCGCCATCTTATCAGCTCTGTGTTTGCACATACTTAGATTGCTACATGAAAGAATAAAGCTTCTATCTTACTTAAGCCACTTTTGTCTTGGCTTTTTGTAACAGCAGCTTAGCCTGAAACTTAATAAATTTAATAAACCCTCAGAACATCACTGTGATGCAAATAATAGGCCAAGAATTTGTTTTCAATTCTCTATTATATATGTTTTAAACAGCAGGAAAATATATTGGCAACATAGGCTTGTTCTATATCCTTACATCTACCAGTGCAGAAAAACTAGCAGATAAGTATTCTGCAAAAACTAATTGTAACAATTTTTCCAACAAGATTTAGGTCCGGGCATTCAATAAACTGTGATGTACTCGACACCTAGAAAAAGCCACATGGTAATGATTTTTCACAGAGAATTGAGAAATGACATGCTACGTAGTAGCTCAACTTTAATGCTTCAACTTCCCATTAAAATCCCTGCAATTTATTAAACAGTGTAAGTACCAGCAAATTAGTTCCTTAAAGAAATGTGTAGTTGCTCACTGAATTCTTGACTTAATTTGTGCCCATCAGACAAGCATGCCAAAGTAGCTTTTGGAGTATCTAGGTCTTTAGATATATACCTATTAGCAGGCCATTTTCATATTCTGGAACAGTTTTATACCTTCTTTTAATCATGGTATAGAATTGTGTTGGAAAGAGTAGAAAAATGCCAATTCAAATGCTATATAAGCGAACATAATTTAAAGAATAAAAATAGGCTAGGTGCGGTGGCCCACGCCTGTAATCCCAGCACTTTGGGAGGCCGAGGCGGGCGGATCATCTGAGTTCGGGAGTTCGAGACCAGTCTGACCAACATGAAGAAACCCCGTCTCTACTAAAAATACAAAATTTGCCGGGCATGGTGGCACATGCCTGTAATCCCAGCTACTCAGGAAGGCTGAGGCAGGAGCATCGCTTCAACCCGGTAGGTGGAGGTTGTGGTGAGACAAGATCGTGCCACTGCACCCCAGCCTGGGCAACAAGAGCGAAATTCAGTCTCAAAAAAAACAAAAAACAAACCAAAAAAAGAATAAAAATAGGCCAGGCGTGGTGGCTTGCACCTGTAATCCCAGCACTTTAGGAGGCTGAGACAGGCAGATCATCTAAGGTCAAGAGTCGAGACCAGCCTGGCTAACGTGGGGAAACCCCATCTCTACTAAAAATACAAAAATTAGCCAGGTATGGTGGCAGGCGCCTGTAATATCCGTGCCTCTGGAGTCTGGGGCAGGAGAATTACTTGAACCCAGGAGGTGGAGGTTGCAGTGAGTTGAGATCAATCCATCGCACCCCAGCCTGGGCAACAAAGCAAGACCCCATCTCAAAAAAGAATAAAAATGGCTTATGAAGAACAAGACTCTTTAACACTATTTACTATGATATATTTCTGCACTAAAAATTTACATCTATTTTAATTTAATTGTCCTCTAGCTTCCAATACATTTAATTGCCTAAACTAGAGTCATCCATTGTCATAGCTTTTGACTTTTTTATTTTAAAGGAAACTACTTTCTATTCTATCAGTTCTGAGATTTGCTCAAGTAATTTTCTAAATCAAAAGCAATCATGAGTGGTATAATCAAAACTTTCATTATATAGTGAAAAGTTTGTTTCTCTAAGTGACTTAAGAACCCAAGTGAAAACCTGCTAACTGTTTGGCAACATTCAGATAATTTAGCCTCTGTGCAGCCCAAGGTGACTCACACCTGAATGTGTACACACTGACATCTAGAGACATACTTTCAGGATTCAGAGGTAGTGAAATCTCCAAATCTTTTAAAGGTTTCAATGAAAGTCTTGTATTTCTTCAGGCGATGCTTGGAAAATAGAAAAGCTCAAGTATACTTATGTGGGATAGCCTGACTTTTATTATATGATAAAAGAGCCGTCCCCATCAGTATTTTAAAATGTGAAAACCAAGCTCTTTTCTAAATTCTTGGAATAGTCAATATTGTTTACACAATACGAGCTCTAATTCTTCTGGACAAACATAGTCAGAAACACAGGAAAATATTTTCTTATTCCAAGAAAGGAATACTGGGTATGTCTCTAAATTGGTTATATGGCGTATCTCCTTAAAAAAATAAAAAGAATGAAAGATACAGGTACTGCATAAAAGGACCTCTTCCTCCTTAATACTGTGTCTTAAGAAGCAAAGACATAAAGAGGCTGAAAGTGTAAACTATCCAGACAAAAGCATAAAAGAAAAGATTACCTTTAGCTGGGTTTACTTTTATCCCTGATCTATACAGCATTTCCTCATTCTGCCAGTCTCCATTCCTGATCGCAGTCTTGAGTCCATAAAAAACAATTAGTGTAGCTGTAGCATAAAAAATCAAGCTCTTGAGGAACCGCTTTTGGACTTTGACATAAAGGGCTCTAGCACCCACTGTAATCAGCAGGCAGAAGCCCATACTAGGAATATATAATACTCGCTCTGCAATTACAAAGCCGACATAGAAAAACAGGTTCGTGGCAGGAACAAAGGGTATGATTAACAAAGATAAAGACAGAACAACAATGTTCTCCGTAGAAGGAAGCTGGGTTCTCTGTGATACATCGTTGTTAATGCCATTTTCTACTTTGGATGCAAAGCTGGACTTAGTCTCTGAGTTCTGGTATTCCACATCTGAAAGGCAGCTATGTCCGTTTGCATTCTGCTTGCCATTTGTTACAGTTTTCCCATTGCATTCTCTGTCTACGCTCGGGCTCTTCAAACCATAGTAGGCAAGGAGGAGGAGTCCAGTATAGAAGGCCACAGTGTGTAGGTTTCTCCAGTCACAAACTGTTTTGAGCAGAGGCACAGCATCCATTGACCAATCAAAACTGAGGGTATCTGGGCATAGCAACAGCCAGAGGTTCTTGGTTGGCAAGTAGAAGAAGGTGAGCGTGCGGGTGAGGAGGCTGTCTGAATCAGCAGCGGGATTGTCCGAGTTGGAAAAGCTTGGTGGTTTGTTTCCCATCCAGTATAACCGGGCACCCAAAAGGGAGGACCCCCAGAAAGTTAACAAACTAATGCTGAGGAAAAGCGACAAGTTCTTCCTCTGAAACCAAAAGAGAGAAGGGAAACATTAAGATCATTATCAGCACAGCATAGGAACACTCAACACTTAGAGATCAAATACATTTTTAAATGGACAGGTAAAAACAGATGATGTCTCCAAAACATGACTTCATGTCCATCACCTTTCAAGCATGCCTAGAGAAATTTTAATCTCCAAAAAAACCTGAAGGTGGAATCGTAGTTTATATATATTTTTTGATTATCTTTTCTTAATTTTTCTCTCTAAAATACCAATAATCAAAGCTTCAATTTCGTGACCTCTACAAAGTGGGTTCAATATATTTATTTCCCTCTTAGAATTCGTGTTGGGTCACAATGAGACCACAATGTAAAGTACTTAGCACTCTGCATAAGATATAGAAGGCACCTAATAACTGTTGTCTTTCATTTTATCGTAGTTTAGATTTTGAAGAAAAACAAAAAGCAGCCATGTCAAAAAATATGTGGTATGGCAGGACTCTTGTGCTTGTCTCTAAGGGAGTAAAGGCATGAAGCTATGTCTGTCTAAGTCAGTCCCCAATTCATTGTCTTAAAGAATTCTGTCCTTGCTGGCCGGGCGCGGTGGCTCAAGCCTGTAATCCCAGCACTTTGGGAGGCCAAGACGGGCGGATCACGAGGTCAGGAGATCGAGACCATCCTGGATAACCCGGTGAAACCCTGTCTCTACAAAAAATACAAAAAATTAGCCGGGCGAGGTGGCGGCGCCTGTAGTCCCAGCTACTCAGGAGGCTAAGGCAGGAGAATGGCGTGAACCCGGGAGGCGGAGCTTGCAGTGAGCTGAGATCCGGCCACTGCTCTCCAGCCTGGGCTACAGAGCGAGACTCTGTCTCAAAAAAAAAAAAAAAAGAATTCTGTCCTTGCAAAATTTATAAACCAGGCTTTCATCTGCTGCCCCATATTGTCACTGATATCAGTGATATTCAACATTCAAAAACACTCCTCATGAATCCCAAATTTTTCATGTTGATGACAGCTTTTAAAAATAAAATTACTTTAGGCTGGGCAGAGTGGCTCACCCCTGTAGTCCCAGTAATTTAGGCGGCCAAGGTGGGTGGATCACTTAAGGCCAGGAGCCCAGACCAGTCTGGCAAACGTGGTGAAACCCCATCTCCACTAAAACAAACAAACAACAACAACAAAAAACCATTACCGGGCATGGTGGTGTGCACCTGTAGTCCCAGTTACTCAGGAGGCTGAGGCAGGAGTATAGCTTGAACCCAGGAGAAAGAGGCTGCAGTGAGCTGAGACTGCACCACTGCACTCCAGCCTGGGCAACAGAGTGAGACTGACTCAAATAAAAAATAAAATAAAATGACTTCTTTAATAATGAACTAACTTACTTCAAGAGAATGACAAAAAATTGTGAGAGGAGGGTCAAAGGACATCATGTTAATGCTAATTTTCTGGCAAAGTCCTTCACCTCCAGCAAGAACTTAGGTGACATCTAAAAATCTAAGTCCTAAAGAGGCAGAGTGGGGAGGGTTAAAATAGGCACCATATCCCAACCTTAATGGTTCAATGGTAAGGCCATTCTTTACAGCAAACATCCAGCGTTGTATAGAATTGTCTTACTCAATGACATTCAGAAGGGGCTTTAGAATCTTACAAAGGATACACCAAATATTTAGTTTAAAAAACAACCCACAGAAAGCAATATATTTTAAGCATATACAACTTCTATGAAAACAATGTCTACATATTGTATACAACTGCCACACTGGATTCTGCTCCTCAGACTCCTCCTCCACACCAACCCTGATCGCTGGAAGCCACAGCACTACTCATGAATGCTCTTTTCCACTCTACCTTCAACCTAATGATCCTCAACAAGGTTCATGATTTTAAACGTCATTAATGTATGCTAATGACTGTACCTTCACTCTCCCTCACCTCCATAGGCAATTATTCAGTTGCCTACTGGGCATATTCACTTAGGTACCTCAAACTCAAAATACCCTAAATAGAACTCCTGACTTCATACTTCCCCAAAGGAAATAAAACAGTTCCTCCTCCAATCTTTGTCACCATCAGGAAATAGTAATAGTGTATAACCAGTTTCTTCTTCACAGCCTCTTTCCTTCCCTCCACATTCTACTCATTACCAAGTCTTCACAACTTTCACGTCCAAATATATCCTGAATCTGTCCTTTTTCTCTCCATCTCTTCTATCATCACTAGTCCCAAGTGCCAACACTGGGATTCCTACAATAATCTCCTCCTAACTGGTGACCCTATCCTTCTTAACACAAATTCTTTTATTCCCTAATTTTAAACTCAGATCTTACTTTTAAGATCTTAGAAGTTTTTATATCTCTAACAAAACAAAAAGTTTGTGATTCATTTAGGGTTCCCTTACCAATTTTTGGCAGTATGTCCATTTTTACATTTCAAAAGTATTAAAGTTTTTTTTTTAATCTAAAAGGAGGTAATTCTGAGTATAAAATAAGAGAAACAAAATAATAGGTGGTTAGAAGTTAAAATTTTAACATAAGGAAAATGAGAAACAGCAACCAGATGGAAATTAGACAATTTTAAGAGGTGGAATTATTAATATCAGATACAGTAATGCCAAATTCACAGCATTAACTTCATTGTTTTGAAAACATCCTTGTCAAACGTTGGATTAAGATTAATTCATGTAATGTTATATGGAATTTTTAATAGTAGAGGGAGTAATATCACATTCTGCCTCACCAATCTAACTTTTTTTTTTTTTTTTTGAAATGGAGCCTCACTCTGTTGCCAGGTTAAAGTGCAGTGGTGTGATCTCGGCTCACTGTAACCTCTGCCTCCTGGTTACAAGTGATCCTCCTGCCTCAGCTTCATGACTAGCTGGGACTACAGGCACGTGCCACCACGCCCAGCTAATTTTTTGTATTTTTAGTAGAGACAGGGTTGCACCATGTTGGCCAGGATGGTCTCGATCTCTTGACCTCGTGATCCGCCTGCCTCAGCCTCCCAAAGTGCTGGGATTACAGGCATGAGCCACTGTGACCGGCCCACCAATCTAACTTTTAAACTGGTGAAATGAAATACTTCAAAGCCTCATTATCATCTAAGAATAACTTTGCAAACGATTCCATTGTTCCTCTGAAATTCTACCCACCAATAATTCTAAAATTTCTTGATTTTAGAAAAAAACCCCACAAAACTATGCTTAAGAACTTGTAATAACTTGATTGATCAATCATATAATTGAGTACTCCTAGATTATACAAGTCAGAAACACTGTTTGGCAAAGATAAATGAGACAAGGTATCATGGATAAAGAAGACGAACCTTGAAAGACAACTGAATTGTGAATTTGTACCGAAAGCTCATTTTTAAAATGTCTCTAAGACCATTCCATTATAATATCTTGTGGTGGGAGTGATTGGGGATGTGGAGAGGAAGAGAGAAAGCATTACAAAAATAGCTGTAATCAGGCAAGAAGAGAGGCCAAGGGACAGGAGAGCCACATGAAGGAGGAAACATGGTCAGATTTCTTTGCTAGTCATTAAAATCCAGAAAAAGTTAACCTTAACAATGATGTAATTCTATTTTACTTCTAAAGACAGAAATGTCATAACAAGGCAAAACTACTTTATTCATTAATTTTTCATAAAAGTATCTCTAATAATGTGTTATAGCTTAATAATTATCAAAATAAAATTGAGATTCCAGATGTGGTCCTATTATTGCATTTATTATGCTAAAAGAAAATTTAAATACAATGGATATAAAGATATGAATAATGAAAACTATTCAATGTTAAATATTATGTCTAAGTACTGAGAAAATGAAAATGACATAAAAACAAGAAAACGGAAGTAATAAAATGCTAACAAACATTAATTTATATAGTACCTCACATATTTAAAGTATCTTCATATATAATCCATCATTTGAACAACTGACATAGTCACTAAAATCAAAAGATACTACCGTTCTGAAGTCAAACACTTTCATATACTTATTCTAACTTAATGATGAGTTCTGTAAGGACTAAATAAATGACTCACTCTTTTATTTATTTATTTTTGAGACAGGGTCTTGCTGTCTCACCCAGGCTGGAGTGCAGTGGTACAATCATGGCTTACTGCAGCCTCAACCTCTTGGACTCAAGCGATCCTTCCACCTCAGCCTCCTGAATAG
>NW_012103521.1:2614264-2615505 GCF_000951045.1 Mandrillus leucophaeus
AACATCTCAACTGTTCTTGTGGAGATGGCCTTAAAACAAGATAAAAGAAAGCATGGAAAATATTTTCATTTCTAATTTAGTCCCTGTGCTATGGTTTATGGATTAAATCAAATTAGCAAAGTTTTACTGAGCTGCTACTAGGAGTCGAGGTCAAGTGACCCTATAATTTACCTTAGCATTTCTGTATGCGCAGCTTGGTGTATCAAACTGACCTAACATTTGTGTTTCTTAGATGCAAGTATAGATAAGGCATGAATCTCCCAATGCATTGCCACCAAAGACTTGCAAGCTAAAACTAGCAAAAATTCAAACAAAGAAGATAAGACTTCAAAGTGTGGGATATTTAAACACTAGTTAAGTGCAATATTTGTTAGGGAGCATTAGAAAAGGACTGCAATTTAGTAGCTAAAACAATTAGTTCATTCAACTTATCATTAATGTTGCAGGCACTCTTCTATACACTGGATACGAACTTGTCATAAAAAAAAAAAGAGAGAGAGAGACCCTGTGTGTTCTTGGAGCTTTACACATTCTACTACTCTGTCCAGAAAACCACTTTCAGAGGAAAAGAGTCATAATGGCTTAAGGGATAGTTTTCAAACCTGAAGGTCCATCATTATCAATTATGAGCTTTTAGAAAAACTAATGCCCCAGTCCAAGTAAAATCTCATAGGTGATTCTAATGCAGCCAAAGTTGAGTATCACTGCATATTTGTACAACTCTAATTCTTAGTACTGATATTAAAAATGTTGTTGGACTCTTGTTTCACAAAGTTTTAAGGTATATTTGCCTCACTGTAAATGAGTAAACCATAACAAAACATAAATAATACTCCTTCTCAGGCTCTAGGATAAATTGAATTCTTAGTACAATAAAAGAGTATCACAAAGGCCAGACTACAAAGGAGTTCAGAACCCAAGGTTAAAATATTCAAGTATTGCTGCAACATGCAGAAGACAGGATTTGTTCCCAGAAGGTTAGGGGAAAAAACCCAATTGAAAAAAAAAAATGAATTAATAATATAGCCGAAATTCAGGGAAAAGACAAATAACCATAAAAATCTGAAAAGATAATCTCATGGGTTAATACCAATTAAGAGTAAAGTGAAGCCGAGCGCGGTGGCTCAAGCCTGTAATCCCAGCACTTTGGGAGGCCGAGAGGGGCGGATCACAAGGTCAGGAGATCGAGACTATCCTGGCTAACACAGTGAAACCCCGTCTCTACTAAAAATACAAAAAAC
>NW_012103521.1:2616500-2656616 GCF_000951045.1 Mandrillus leucophaeus
TTTTTGAGACAGAATCTCGCTCTGTTGCCCAGGCTGGAGTGCAATGGTGTGATATCGGCTCACTGCAACCTCTGCCTCCCGCATTCAAGTGATTCTCCTGCTTCAGCCTCCCGAGTAGCTGGGATTAGAGGCATGTGCCACCACGCCTGGCCAATTTTTGTATTTTTAATAGAGATGGGGTTTCACCATATTGGTCAGGCTGGTCTCGAACTCCTGAACTAGTGATATGCCCACCTCGGCCTCCCAAAGTTCTGGGATTACAGGCATGAGCCACCACCGTGCATGGCCAGTTCCTACACTCTTCTATATTTATTATTTATTGAAGCTATTATTTTATAATTAAGTTTCTCAACATTAAAAATATGTTTCCATGTTCTAATATATTTTGTGATTGTTACCTTAATTTTATGAGAAAATCTCTTAAATTCAATGGAAAATAATATGAAAACAAAATGGACAGCAGTGGGATATATAATAATATCAAAACACTGTCTTCTACCAAGTCCTAGCTCCCAATATCCTACACAAAGGCTCATAAAGTTAACAGAATTGGCTGTGCACAGTAGCCTATAGTCCCAACTACTCAGGAGGCTGAGGTAGGAAGATGCCCTGAGCCCAAGAGTTCATGATCAGCCTTGGCAACATTGCGAGACCTCATCTCTTAAAAAAAAAAAAAAAAAGTCAACAGTATTCCACACAACTCCGAGTCACCATTTTCAAGCAGTTTGTTGTCACCACATAGAGAAACTTGACCTTTTCACCTTTATGTCATCATGTTTTCTGCCTGTTTCCCTCTCTCCATGAAAAGCACACATTAAAGTAGTAGCATATGTTCTGGAGGAACATTTTCCTACTACAACTTTGTTGTAAAAGTAGAAATATAAATGGGAAACTTACTGCATCCCTATGAACAAAAAATTTACAGATACATTTCACACCAGTATGGACACGGTTTCTTCATGTTTTAATTAACCTAATTGTTCACAGAACATTATAGGTCTGCCTTACGAAAGTGTCATTCTTTTTTTTTTTTCTTTTTGAGACAGGCTGGAGTGTAATGGTGCGATTTCAGCTCACTGCAACCTCCACCTCCTGGGTTCAAGCAATTCTCCTAGTTCAGCCTCCTGAGTAGTTGGGATTACAGGCATGCACCACCATGTCAGGTTAATTTTGTATTTTTAGTAGAGACGGGGTTTCTCCATGTTGGTCAGGCTGGTCTCGAACTCCCAACCTCAAGTGATCCGCCCGCCTCAGCCTCCCAAAGTGCTGGGACTACAGACGTGAGCCACCACATCTGGCCAAAAGTCTCATTTTTAAGATGCTTGAATATGTTCATTTTTAAAGTTATTTAACATAAAAAGGGAAATCAGCTCTAATCCCCACTTTTCTGATTAAAAAAAGAGGTATTTCTAATTATAAAATTTTTAGAGGGTTTTTCCTGAAACTGCCAGACATAGAAAATCATAGAATTAAAGTTAGCCAATATAAGGTTCCTGGTTGACAACTTAGTTTTTTGACACACTAATGGAATGAAAGTACATAACTATAGCTTAATGAGTATAATGCAAAATGTATCAGAAAACATCAAAATCGTCCCTAAACATCACCTGAAATATGAGAGAGAAGCCAGTTAGAAGACCCTGCCATATTAGTTAGTGGCGATGCCTCTACAGAAGCCCAGTGGTGAGTTATTCCCTTCTATGGCGGTCATTGACTAAATAAATAAAAATAAGAATGAAGTAAAATTCAACTATAACAGCTCCCCTCTCTATTATGCAAGAAAAACTGTCATTGATAATAGCAGCTTCAATACTGTTTTCTGATCTCAGATTTTCTGGGACATAAATGAAACTGAAAAGGAATATTTTAGTCTCAATGAAAGAAAAATGTAAACATTCTGCTGTAGAGTATTAAAACCATCATGAGACCTACATTTTGGCAAACTAACGAGAATAAATTACTTAAGCATAAGGCTCATTTAATTCCAAATTAAGCCCTTGGCAATGATAGTAGTTGTAATAATAAAGTAGATAAAAATCAGTATCTGAAAGTTGTAAGACAGAGAAAAGGCTACCCAGACATAACAAAAATCTAGCACCTTCTATTTTGTATTCACCATTCATCACTTTTTTTATGTCAGCAAAATAGGATTTCTCTTAGCTCTCCTCCTTCCCAAAATAGTTATCACTGGATACTCCTCTCAAAGGCATAATTTCTGAACATGTGACAAGAAGGAATGCATGGCTGAAAGTATGGTTAGGAATTGTTTCTAGAACATGTCCATGTGATTAATCAAAGTTTTGTCATAATCAAGTTGTCATACTTGTTCTGTTTCCCTTTAAAAGAAAAATGAGTTTCCTTATTAATAATCATCCTGTCTACAAGATTAGAAACATTTGTTTTTCCCCCACACCAACTAACAGACAAGATTAAAGGGTTTTATAATGTTTCATATTTCAAAAGATATTAAAAGAGGTTCAATGAGTGGACATATCCAGTCTTTGCAAGGAAAAAATGTAAAGATTAAGGGGCATAAAAAAGTATGTTAAGATGTTCAATATTTCGGATTATAAGGAGTTCCTTTGTTCACTTAAACCCATAGTACACCATAATGTTTTCCACTGAGTTCAAGCATCCATCAGAAAGCATAGGTACATCTCCAGCTAAACATACAACAGCTTAAGATGATCATCTAGTCTCTCATTTAATCATACTTAAAAGATATTTTCCTGAATTTTACTTAATTTTTTTTGTGTTTATTCTTTCAATGGTTGTTACCATTTTCCAATAAAGTGTATCAGGGCTCCTTGGATAATTGGGTTGATGTTAGGACTGGAACAGAAAATATACAAGATGAGCTTAAAGCAACTTGTAGTGCCAGAAAGGGAGAAAGTGCTCAAAATACATGTAAAAGTACACTGATACACATATGTCCAAGTGTGAAAGAGACACAGGAACCCACTTAAACAGCTCCCAATGGCCAAAGCTGGAAGAATTTGAAAATCAAAAAAAGTAAAGTGGTATTGGATTATAACTCAAAGTTTAAAATAAATATTCATGAGTCCATATTAGTAAGTGATACAAAAAATAAATAAATGAGAGAGGAAACAAATCTTCTTTGCAGAAGAATTCCAAATAATTTTTATATATTCTCTACCCTCAAGAAAGGGAAGCATAATTCCCATTCCTTAGGTGTGGTCTGAGCATAGTGACTTCCTTCCAAAAGGCACAGTATGAACTGGGTGGGTGGCAAGATGTGGGGAGAAAGTAACTTTACAGTGGAGAAACCTGAAAAACACTATCACTGGCGGGTGATGAAGGTCAACTTTATAGTGGTAAGTTGTGTTGACAGTATGTACCCTTGTTACGATGTGATGAAAATGTTATTTTACATCTATGTTCTTGCTCTCAAAACCCATATACCTAGCCAGGAGCAATGGCTCACACCTATAATCTCAGCACTTCAAAGGTGAGAGGAATCGTTTAAGGCCAAAGTTCAGGACCCGCATAGGCAACATAATAAAATCCTATCTCTACAGAAAAAAATAAAATAAAATAAAATAAAATTAGCCAGACACGGTGGCATACACCTGTATTCCCAGCTACTTAGGAGGCTGAGGTAGGAGGATTGCCTGAGCCCAGGAAATCAAGACTACAGTGAGCTCTGATTAGTCACTGCACTCAAGCATGGGTGACAGTGTGTCTCTGTCTCAAAAACAAACAAACACTTAAGAAAATTAGAAAAATAAAAACCTAAAAATAGAAAACAAATAACAAAATTAAAAAAAAAAAAACCTTATTCTAAGATTAATCATTTAAACAAAAATCAGATAAATTCCAAAGGAAAGACATACTGCTAAATATATAACTGGGAATCCTCAAAACTGTCAAGGTCATCAAAAAGAAGGTCTGCCTGGGCACGGTAGCTCACGCCTGCAACCCCAGCACTTTGGGAAGCCCAGGTGGGAGGATTACTTGAGTTCAGGAGTTCGAGTCCATGCTGAGCAGCAAAGTAAGAGACCATCTCTACAAAAAAATAAAAATACAAACATCAGCCAGGTGTGGTGGCTTGCGCCTGTAGTCCCAGCTACAAGAGAGGCTGAGGAAGGAGGATTGCTTGAGTCTATGAGGTTGAGGCTGCTGTGAGCCATGATTGTGCACCTGCACTCCTTATGGGTGACACAGCAAGACCCTGTCTCAACCAGAAAAGAACTGTCACCTGCAAAAGTCTAAGGAGACATGACAAATAAATGTGCCATCCCAGCTGGCACATGGAACTGAAAAATGACATTAGGTAAAAACTAAAAAAATCTGAATAAACTATTGATATAATAATGTATCAACTCTGGCTCATTAATTGCAACAAATGCACAATACTAATGCAGGACGCTAATAACAGGGGAAACTGGGTGTATGGGAACTTTTGTCTTATTTTCTGAATTTTTATATAAACCTAAAACTGTTCTAAAAAATAAAATTTTTAAATGGTTGTTACTACAGTAGAATAAAAGCTCTGAGAAACCAAATGAAATTAAATGTAGAGGACCTTTGACAGATCACTAGCTGAAAGCTGCTAGCAAACAGAAATTGACAACTGAAAATGAAGACCAACGTAAGTGCCTCACTACCTTCCAAATTAATCAAAAAAGACTGAATACACAACAAAGTAAAATTCAAGTTAACTCAACATAGTCACTTACATGTATTCTATAAGAGGACACATTGATTTCAAATCCTATTTGGTTTTTGTCTGACACTCTATAGCGTTTGTAGTATATTAGAAACCCCTAAATGGGAAGCAAGTATCAAGGAAGGATGCTTCTAAACCCATTGCTATGGTGTTTTGGTTGGCATGGTGACCCATTCTTCCTCATTAAACTAACATGGGGAAATCAAGCAGTGAGCAATTTCTTGCGTACCCATGACAAGCCCCTTCTAGAGCTAACTATTAGAAACTGAAGTACCCAAAGAGTTCAATCAGTGGAACTGCAAGGGGTGTGCCACAGCCCCTAACCCATTACACTAAAAACAAGCCCCTGAATGCCAGCCTTCAGGGTAATCTTGTTTAGCTTAGAATGAGAGGTTTAACACTTCCCACCAGGCAGTGCGCTACGGTCAAATCAGGTTAGCCACAAAACAATCCAGCCTTTATGAAGAAAATATGTGAAGAAAATATCCTTTGTGACCTGAGAAACAACAACAAAAACGTTTTAAACAAAAGAAGATACTTCTCTTGACCATGAAAACACTTTGTTTTTTATTAAACTCCTTTCCCTGTCCTTTAAGAAGACAACTAATGGGAGAAGAAATAAAATTAAGTGAACTCAAAATTAACCGAAGTTAGAAAAGGAACTTTCTTTTATCAATCTTGCCTCAACTGGGCAACTACATTGCAAATGCATTTCCTGCGCCAATGGATTAAACTGCAACATTCTTTAAACTCTGTGTGGCTTTAGTGAGAGAAACCAGCCATTATGAGATGCGTTCCAGTCTCATTAATGAGTTAAGCATGTGAGCCCAGCATTTTGGAAACATAAAGAGACAAATTATAATGAGACTTCACTCAGTGGGGAGGCTAAGATACAGCCGCCTTCTCTCAAAGATATCATAATAGACAGCTATTTAATGAGTGTGGGAGTTTTTCTATGAAAACACAAAAGATACCAGCAAGAAAAAGAAGATTTTATATTATATATACAAAGAGAACTTAATAAACATACATGCCTTATAGATGTTCATTAATAAGCATATAATTTCAATGCTTAATGTTGTTATATGGAAATATACTCCAACTCTATAATTTCGCTATGTCTTGTACTAAATTTAAATAGTAAATTCAATGTCAAATGGACAAATTATTATTTACTGTTTCTCACAGGTAAAAAATGCAGCCATTTATCTGGGCATATCTCACATACACTGTCTTTTTTCTCAAAATGCCACACTGATTCAGAAAATGCTCATTTTCTTGACTGAGCAACTGAGGCCCACTATAGGTTGTTTTGTGTTTTTTGGTTTTTTTTTTTTTTTTTTTTTTGAGACCAAGTCTCACTCTGTCGCCCAGGCTGGAGTGCAGTGGCGCAATCTCAGCTCACTGCAACCTCTACCTCTCAGGTTCAAGTGATTCTCCTGCCTCAGCCTCCTGAGTAGTTGGGATCACAGGTACGCGCCACCATGCCCAGCTAATTTTTGTACTTTTAGTAGAGACAGGGTTTCACGACGTTCGTCAGGCTAGTCTTGAACTCCTGACCTTGTGATCGACCCACCTGGGCCTCCCAGAGTGCTGGGATTATTTGTGTGAGCCACCGCGCCCAGCCTAGACTACAGTTTTTAAACTAAAGTTTTCACATAGGAAAGCGCCCATCAGTTTCATAATTCTTCTTTCAATATCCAGTGATTCAAATTATTCAGTGATTTCCAGACAGCACTGTGGCACTTACTTGGGCTTCATAACTATTAGTAATTCAGAGCAAAATCAAGCAGAATTAGAATCCTTGAAAGGCCAGCTGAGTAGAACATTCTGGGTTTACTAAGCAAGCAGGAGGGTCATCCCCTTCCCCTCACCCCCACATGAAAGAAAACAGAATAAGCAAAAGGCCATTATAAATTTTCCAGGTACATCAGAGTAACAGATAGAGTTATGGTTAGTAGAATTAGAGAAAAACAACTCTACTTCCAAATCTTTCTTGGTTTGTACTATTTAGTTTGCTCCCTTTAATATAGAAAGATTTGTGAGAAGGGGTAAAGTACTGATATCAACAGTACCCGAAGGCTATTTAAAAACATCTTAAAAACAAAAATTGAGTCTGGGGATGGGTAACGTGAGAAAAGGTGAAAAATACAATTTGAGTTTTCATGAAGAGTCATTTTTCAGGCCTATGTATCTTATTACTCTGATGGTTAATATCTTCTTGAAAAGTAAAATAGTAAGCTTAGATGCAATATTTATTATAAATAAATGGAATAACTTTTCTAAAAGCACAAATTAATATTGGTACCATCAAACAAGCATTTCTTAAATGCACACTTTATTAGTTAGAATTAATCATCCAAAGTGTGACTTTCAAATTATACTAACTTTACAGGTAATAAGCTAGTGGAATATTTCATGTTATGTTGACACAGAAATTATTAACGTGGTTGTGAAGTGGCAATACGTCAGATGTTTAGGAACGAAGGGAAATATTAAGAAGTTTTTCAATTCATTCAGGTTCTATTCTGATAACTCTCCAAGAATGTCTTCTTGCCAAAAGCAACTTGAAAATATGCAATTTTTGGAGCCTGTTGGTGGTGACCAATCTAAATAGATGAAATCTTTGTGTAACTGTAATCACTCTAATGTATTTCTTTCCTTCTTTTAATGTGATATTTGGAATTAAATTTTGATCATATACTAACTTTTAAAATGATGAATGGAAATTACGATGTCGGAGAGTTAATACACAAATTCACAGTAAGATTTTGAAACAGAAAAGTACTCAAACTCTGAAACCCATACAATCATTGCAGTATTCATTCTCCATTTGAACAAGACTTCAATACAACCCAAAAGTTTGATGTTACTTCAAATCAGTTAAAACAGAATTTTACATTTACTAAATACCTATTTTGCTGGCCATTAAAACACTCCCCATTAATCTTTTAAAGTATGCCTAGCCTTTGTAGCTATCATTATAGTACTATGTTTCAAATTATTTCAGATTGTGTTAAAATCTCGTATTTTTTTCATTAAGATGTATATCTTTGAGTTTTAGCATTATCAATAAAACAAACCCTAGAGTTAAATAAGATTTACCGTAAAAATCTCTCGTGAGTCTTCAAAACACACTTGGATCACTCTTTCAGCCTGACACAGCTCCAATTAGCACTGATCATTGCCATGCCCTAATTATTTAAAATTAAATAAACTGAACTTACACGTGCAAACATTTTGCAATTCACCCTGCATCCACTTCTATTTTCAAGTTAACTCAAAAGCTTAGACAACTTATTTTAATAGATTATTATCATTGGATTAGGTCCAAAAAGTATTCTTCTAATGGGAATTCTGTCTGCTTTAACAGTTGTAGTTTAGCAAACTCTCTCTAACTGAACTGTCGATCATTTTTTGACTGGCTCAGGGTCCTTGGAACTCTGTAGGGAGACAAGCCAAAAGTTTTTGCCAGGTGCATGTCTGGCACTCAGTAGATTTGGATTGAGCAAAGGGGAATAAGAAGGGGAAGGGATTGGTGAACTGACTGGAATCTATGGCGTCTCACTCCCTACTGAAACATGCCCTCGTTCAAATGCACTGGCCGTCCTTGTTCCCTTGTATGGTACCCTGCTAGGCCCATTCAGTGCAGCAGTGAACTCCAGCAACATTTAGAAGTGCAGAAAACACATGCAACTTCATGCCATGGGCCAGTCAAACCTTAATAAAAGCAAAGGATAAAAAGTCTTAACATTGTGCTATAAATGTTGATTACCAGATAGTAATAAAAATTACAGGATGCACTAGAGGCTTTATTTAGCTTCTAACTCAAACATTACCTTTTAAGTAACGTCAAGCAATTCCACTCTTGAATACGTTTCTGTAATAACTCCTGAATGAAACACACCAGAAATTTTATAGTAGGGATCATATTTCTTAATAAATCCAGTTTTGTTCTATTCTGAACCGTATCTCAAATCAACCCATGTGTCTTGCTCCTTCAACAATCTAAACAAATGTGGGTCATCTAAATGATATGATAAAGCAAGTCCAAATTAAGTTCCATTATATTTTTCTGTGAGAGACCAGATATTATGAGGAAAGAAGACTGTGTATAATTGCCTAATTAATTTAAACACCTGTTATGTCACTTTATTCCTCCCAGATGAAGTCCTGGCATCTAGTAAGGAGAGCAGTGCCTAGAAAACTCGGTTCTGTTATTATATCTCACTTTGGGATGTGATGTGGAGAAAATGTTTTATTAGTGGTAATGCTAATTATGAATGTTTATTAAACATTTTACAGAGTGCCTTACGTGTATTATCTCAAGTAGCCCTTTCTAAAACATTGGGATGCTTGCAAACTTTGTGAATTCGTGTTTTACAAAAAAGCAGGTAGAATTCAGAAAGGCTAGGTTGTTACTCAGAATCTCACCACCTGATGGGTAGAAGAATTAGGACTCAAAAGCTATGTCCTTTGATTTTAAGTCCAGGGTTCTATGCTGTAAACCTGCGGTCCCCAACTCCCGGGCCATGGACCGGTCCTGCTCCATGGCCTGGTAGGAACTGAGCCACAGCCACACAGCAGGAGGTGAGCGGTAAGCAGGCATTACCACCTGAGCTGCACTTCCTGTCAGGTAAGGAGCAGCATTAGATTCTCATAGGAGCTGGAACCCTCTTGTGAATTGCACATACGAGGGATCCAGGTCGTGTGCTGCTTAGTCAATCTAATGTCTGATGATTTGAGGTGGAATAGTTTCATCTGGAAACTATCACCACCCAGTCCGTGGAAAAATTGTCTTCCACAAAACTGGCCGAAAAGGTTGGGGACAACTGCTATAAAGCACACTAAACCCTATGATACCCACTTCATACCCACCGAGTCCAGTTCTTCAACAGGCCTCTGTTCATCAAAGTGCTCTCACCCTGACTTCAAGGTGGTAACTGACATAAAAGACCATTAACTCCTACTGGAAAAGTTCATACAGCCACAGATTGGTCAATGCTAGGAGACAACGAGGTCAAATTTTTGTATCTATAAAATCCAAAACACTGGAGAACATCTCCTCAACGTTTATTTTGCACTGAGGAAATTGATGTCTATCTGTGTTGCAAGTGTTCACTGAGAGACAGAGATTCAATCACACCTAGGACTAGAAATTCCATCTTCCTTTGTACTCATGGCATGGCACTATGTTCATTTGTTTCTAATTTTTCATTATCTATTTATTTTTAGAGACAGGGCCTTGCTATGTTACCCAGACTGGCCTTGAACTCCTGGGCTCAAGAGATCGTCCTCCTTCAGCCTCCCGAGTAACTGGGACTACAAGAACATGGCAATGCACTTGGCTCATTCACTTATATTTTTAATTACTACTCTTCATCAAGAATCTATGATAATTCTCTAAAGCAAGAACATTTAGATTCTAATGTCCTCAGCTGGGTATGCAAAACTGTCCAAAATTTGGCCCATCGTTACTGTCTAAACTTCAAACCTCCCTAAATTACATTGATACTTTACTGTTTCAAAATCCCCTCGTGGTACTGCCCCATTTATCATACTATGTGTAAACCAAATTCCCGTCCATCCATCTAATGTTGCCACTATTTGAAATATTCTTTACCTCCAGCTTAAGTTCTATTTTTTCTGCAAGACTTACAACAACAACTGACTTTCTCCAGGTTACATTAATCCCTGCTTTCTCAAAGCTCACCAGTCTTATAACTTGTATCACATGTGAAAGATATCAACTACTGTAAAGGTCAAATCTGAAGTTGTTGAGGCCCAAAATGACACTAAGCATACAATCTTAATCTTATTATCTCACATTTACAGAAATGAGTTTCGCTGCTCCCACAAGAATACCATTTCTGGAAGGGCAAAGGATTTATCTATGTTTTGTTCACTGACTTACTATGCTAGCAACTAGGCCAGCACCTGGCACAGAAAAGACACTTCATGTCATACGGGTGAATGGGTACATGAATGATTGAGCAAATGACTGAATGAATGAACAAAAGAACAATGAACCAAGACAACAGTCTAGAAAGCGGCTGGGGGCAATTTTAGATACACCAGAATCTTAATACATTGATCAAATAGCCCAATCTCATCTGTATAGTCTGTGTACTTATACAAAACAATATAGAGTGGGGGTTCTTTACTCCGGGATTTTTAAAAGTATACATATCTAGGTGATAATTGTAGCTCTACATTCTTTAACTTCCACATTTTATGTTGGTGTCCCTTGTTTCTTTAGCAGTTTGATTTTGTTTTTTCCTTCTAGTGGGTACTGTATTAATTGGGACATTAAAACAATGGTAAAACATTTAAAGCTCCTTCGGTAAATAAGGATCATCCTTTACTGTAGAAATAATTTCAAATATATTTTAAATACACATGAACTATGAAGCCAAGTTAAATTCCTTATCCTTAGGGCACTTTTTAATCAATGAAGAACAGAAGAATATAGTGTTTCAAGGAAGGAGAGAAGAAAAAGAGGGAGAGGTAAGGGGAGGAAATGAGAGAGGGAGAAAGAGGAGACAGAAGACTAGATTTTGAATCATTAGACTTGCACGTTCCCCACAAAAAGATGACAGTAATAAAATTACATAATTCCTCTGGACATCTCCAGCTCTAAATGAAGGGTCTTAAAATATCCACTTCACTTCCTGGGTCTTTAGGAGGTAAGCTGAAGTGTTAGGATAATTTGTAAACAAAAGAAGTTACTGATATGAGAGACAGGATATTCCTGAAACAGCAACTGTCAATTATTTGGAAAGCATGAAATTGTGGGATTTGAGAAACTCCTATGTAATCGCATACTTCTCTGTGACTTCAGAATGTGGTTTCAGAGAGAAACTTATTTTTAATCTAATTTTTAAATATCTCTCAAGAATCCAGCCACTTCCTAGTGTTCTAGTAAATAACAAAATTTAACTTCGATCAATGCAAAAATGGACTAATATTTCTTTGCAATGTTCCACAACAGTATTACAGTATTATAGTATTTACTTTCATTACAATTTCTCTAATGAACTTTGATATTTAAAAAACATTAGTAACCACAGGTATAGCCAAACATATGATTTGGAGAGAAGGTAAGCATCTTAAAATAGATAAAAATTGTAAAAGGCTCACATTAACTGAGCACTGTTAGGCACTTAGAGATGTCTATGTATTAATGCATTTAATCATCAGAAAACTCTAGATTGGGGAACGAAGAGGTAAAATGAGGATTCGCAGGTCATACTGCTATGAAAGCAGCAGGCATTATACTGCTTCATACAGCCAGCAGCCTGATCAAGAAAAAGAAGTAAATATTACAAATCGTTCCATAAAACAAAATAAAATGAAAAAAAAAAACCTGAAATAACCTTGAAAAATGTCAATTATAAAGTTACACTTAAAAAGACTAATTAAACAATACTTATTGGAATGTATTTATCGAATATTTAGGATTTAAGATTTTGGCCTGATGAGTTTAAAAAACAGAAAAAAATGACAAATTCGCATTGAGCTTTTCAGATTTCATTACCCAGCATTTTCTTAATTATGAACCAATAAATCTAATGGTATTCAACTGCCCTATGTGTTCTTCATTTGGATGGAAAAAACATGGCCCATTTTCAAAGAGACATGAAGAGAGATATTAACATCATTAAACTTTCTATTACCTCTCAGCTGAAATATGTCACAACCACCAATGCACTTCTCACCAAGACTTAAAACAAAACAAAACATGGCACTCACTGCCAAAGTCAATCACTTTGTATCTACCTGGAAGGTAAACTCTGTAAGAAACACAATGCCACCCCATCACCACCACTACCAATACCAACACCACAAACATCTCTGGTCAAGAAAGAAGATACTAAACTGCTATAAGATTTGCTTCTCAGTTTTCTCTCTCTCTCTTTTTTTTTTTTTAGTGTCAGCTCTCCTTCATGATAGAAGTGCTTAACTTTTATGCTAAGAGCAATAAATAAATCTGCTCAATATATCTAAATAATTTGGTGGGGAAAAAAGAGGATTAAAAAAATTCAAGTGCCCTAACACTACAAGCTAAATATCAACTGAAGATATATTTTTACAGCTGCTGTGAACTTCTGGAGGTAGTTATTCTTGGAAATCACCTTCTGCTTACTTGGGCTTCCTTTATGGGGTAATTGTTACCAAAGTTTACTTTGTCTGATGATTTTGAATGAATTTAGTATCCAGAGAATAGCCATAATGCTAAATTCGGACGTGGCTCATTTTCAAAATTTTAGGGTAAAGGAGTTTCTACTGACACAAAGTGGGATCAAAGATACCTGCTCAATGTGCTCACTAGTACTCTGATACAATATGGAGTAGGAAAAAAGTAAAGGTCTTGCACACTCAGGCTCAGCCTGGGCAAATCATACTGTTGTAAGTATTTGTTTCCTCAGCTGTAAAGTTACATATATATATATAAAATATATATTTCAGTATTTAAAAGCATATATGAATGATTTAATTTAATAATTTTAAAAGTAAAAGATTAATATCCTCATGACAGAAGTGTTAAAGAGTACTTATCTAAAAGTAAAATGTAAAATGTAAAACTAAAATCTAAAAGTAAAAATGAACAAAAAAGTCCTTTGTAAAATGTATGCAACTTGCATGAAATGGAATGATTCATATTACTAGAAATATACTGTCCTAACCATAATCTCTTTGGAGAGCCTGAATTACTCACACATATCAGTTTAGCAAGTAAGTTATTAGAAATATCAGGAGTCAGCAAACTATAGCCCAGAACACATAACCACACTCTTTGTCTGCAGCATAAACAGCAGAGCTGAGTAATTGTAGTAAACTCCATATGGCCCTCACAGCAAAACACATTGACTATCTGCCCTTTACAGAGAAAGTATCAGACCTCTGAGACTGAGGATCAAGCATGGCATTTAACAAATTTTTTAGGTTTTCTTTTAATTTCTCTATAATTAAAAAAATTAATTTCAAATTATTTGTCAAATTAATTTCAGTATTTAAAAAGCGTTATTTTTCGTGCATGGAACAATGAATCAGAGTCAATTTCTAATTACATGCATAAAATGATTACACAGCTAATGTAAAAATGGCATAATTCCCTATTTTATTCTACATTTGTTAAGAATTAGCAAGTGGGATTGACTCATGAGAGGCTCCATTTTAGATAATCAAGTATTAACTGTACTTAAGTTTAAAAGATAATGGAAAAGATAACTTCATGATAAAAGGGAGAAAAGGGTATTTTTTTAAACGTAAATAGATTCCTCTGAATGGTGAAACACAAAACAAATAGCCCAGTACAGTTTGCAATAAATTACCTGGCCTTCAAAAAAAAAACATAAGCACTTTGGAACTTAATCTTTTGTTCTTAGAAATGAATGAAAAACATAATATCTGCATAAAGAAACCCATCTTTCCAATCAGATTATTTCTAAGAGAGGAAATTATGATTTTACCCAGAAACGGTTTAGCAGTAAAATTATTTTTTAAATTATGATTCAAGTAGAATGCAATTTGACCCTGAAGTATCCTCAGAAATGCCCATATTAGGAAAATCTCCTAGAGAGGTTAAATGAGTTGTTCACAATTACACAACTAGGTAGTGGCAAAACCTGTGTGAGAACTCAGGCCTCCTGATTAGAACTGCAGGGTTTATGTCACTATGCCATATGGCCATACTTTTCACAGCATGTTCCCTTTTTCTCCAAAATCACAACTCCTCTCAAATGTCTAACATTTTTCAGAGGCTTTCACGTAATTAATCTAGAAAAAGGCTACCAGCTGGACACAGAGGTGCAGGTTCAAACAACTTTTATATAAATCTGATGTAAATCAGCAAATGTCTTAATAGCATATTAAATTTTTATAGAATCGTTCTCCCATAATTAACTTTATGTGATTGCTCTTTTAAAGTTGTTCGGTAGTGAATTTGCCTCTAGGAAGCAATAAGCTGGGCATATTTTAGGATGGCCATTTATTTAAAGGGATAAAAAAAATTCCAAATTCAATCCCTGCTTTAAATGATTGGTTTGTCTGAAAATGATTCCTTTTTCAAATAGGTAACAGAATGGAAACTGGGTTTACCCCAAATTTTACAGTCACCTTTATAATTTATAAAACTCCCCGTCAAAGCTAAAATCACGACAATTTTATATTTTAAATACAACCTAATTACTGCTGCATATATAAGACATTTGTAAAACATCACTCAGACAAGTAAATGGGAAAGAAAAAGAAGCACCCAGATTCATATTTACACTGTAAACCACTGTTACTCAGAAATCAAGGGGTGTATGTACCAAACACACAGCCAAGAAAGCAATCAAATGCTAATGTAAGATTCTTACTCTAGAAAATTGCATTTACGTAGGGACCTACAATTTATCACAGTTTTGAAAAAACAAATTAAGAATCCAACCATTGTGACCCATACATAACCCCAAAGAAGATGCCCTGATTACTCAAACTTCAGTGCCAATTTGTTAAACAGTAAACAGACAGCTAAGCGGATTAAAAGCACAAGTGAAAAAACAGGGGCTTCACAAGACTTTAACCAGGTTTACTGACCCACACAGCTTGAGGTCAAAACTTTTCACCACAGATCCTGTTAAACTTGGAAAGTTACACACACACACACACACACACACACACACACACACACACACACTACATCTTTGAAACTGGGCCAAAATCCCTATCCTTAATTCCATTCCGAAATATAAAATTAAAATTGATGGTGATAGTTAATAGTTCTTTGAATACACTAAAAATCAATACACTGCATTCTTTAAATGAGTCAATTTTATGATATGTGAATTACATCTCAATAAAAGTACTAAAAGCTAAAAGCCTGACCTGAACTGACATGAGGCAATTTGTAGTTGTTTTTATTCCAGTTACTGTAAATATTCATATATTTTCCTGCAGAAATACTAAGTGTTTCTTATTGTGAAGTGTTGCCATGTTGGGAGTGTTATTTAATGCAGGGTTTATGCACTCTGTCTTTGAATAGTAATTTCTTAAAAATCAAAATCATACCTGACTGGCCTCATGGCTTTGGATATTGAATCAGGGAACATGTAGGCCTTTTTTATGTAAATAGGAGAAAGCTCAGATATCAAAAGTCTTTATGATCTTCACAACCCACACAAGAGAGTCTGCACAATTTAGAACACCATTAGACACAATGGACACTCCTGGACATCAAAATATTGCTAGTCTAAGCAATTTTTTATTTTTTACGAAATTTGCAGGAAAAAATTTTATCTGAATTACAAGGAACCTCTGTAATGCAGACTCATTATTTCCCACATAAAGCAACGTGGGAAATATTTTCCTGTATTAGCAATGCACTGCCTGTCAAGAACACATAAATAATATGGTTGATTAGCAATGATGCAGCAATATGAAACTCAGAAACAAACCAAATGCTTCAATGTCAATTGAATCCAGATCATTCTTGCTTGCATGCTTTTGAGAAACCTTACGCGGAGTAGGTGAAATGCACAGGCACAAAAGAGGCAAACTTAGTCAAGATCAACCTCCAGAGTATATGCACAAAGCCTCTCCTTGAAGTCTGTTCAATGTAGGGCAAGGCCACGGTAGAAATGGTATGCCCCTGCAGGCCAATGTGATGTTCAAGCTCAGAATACCAATGCCTGTTTCCCTTCTGGGACAGAGGCATGCCAAAGAAAAAGACTGTCCAGTCTCTGGTCTCAGGGAGGCTTCCAAACCAATTAGAGCCTAGACACACTCACACATGCACCCGTACCGCTCATCCAATATTCTAATCATCTGGCTGTTTTTCACTTCGAAACTCAGTCTTACTGCATACTAGGCAATTGCGGGGCGGGGTGGGGGGGGGGGGGGGGGTTGTGGTTCACTCAACTTGTTTGTAATAGGAGTAAAAATAATGAATGCACAAATTATCCGGAGAATGGTTACCACAAAAATGTAAATCCCGAGACAGCAGGTGTTTGTCTGTTTTCTTCACTACTTTATCCTCAACATCTAGATCGGTATTTAGAAGACAGTACATACGTATTAATAAATAAATATGAATATAACAAATTTCTCCTCACATGAGAGGCACTGAGGAGAAAAAAAAAATGGACACTGACTCTAAACCTAAATGAAATGCAGAAGCATGAAATGGTCTTAAAACACACTCTCTCACACACACACACACACACACACACACACACACACACACACACATATGGATGAGCAGAGCTACTTAGACACCACTACTTTCTGCCACTCTCTGACTCTTCCATAACCAGGCTAAATTAATTTGCCCGACACTTGTGTTTCTCCAGCATTTCATAAGGAATTATATTAGCACTTAGCACAGAGTTATACAGTCAATGTATACATGTCTGCTACTTCTCGACGTACATTGAGAATCTGATTCCCTCTTATAATGACATTAAATATTATAAAACTTTCACAAAAACACCAAGATTTTTGCAGCTAGAATGGTATACTAGAAACCATTTGTCCATCTCCACAGCACCCCCCTCTTAAAAGAATTTGAGGCCGGGCATGGTGAGAGAGAGCAGGTGTTTGTCTATTTTCTTCACTACTTTATTCTCAACATCTAGATCAGTACTTAGAAGACAGTACATATGTATTAATAAATATGAATATCACAAATTTCTCCTCACATGAGAGGCACTGAGGAGAAAAAAAAAAATGGACACTGACTCTAAACCTAAATGAAATGCACAAGCATGAAATGGTCTTAAAACACACACACACACACACACACACACACACGGATGGGGCAGAGAGAAAAGATCCATCATTGTAAATATCCATCATTGTATTTTTAGCACACTCATAAAATTAGCTTTTGCACCTGAAGTACAGATTATTTGTATTCAAAGCTACTGTAGATAATGAGCATTGGTCCCAAAGCCAAATGTGAAAAAAAAAAAAAAAAAAAAAAAAATCGTTTCTTTGGTAATACTACTTGGATCTTTCATTTTCACTAAAATTGCACAAAAACAGTGTAATAGGAAGACCATGAGCTTTGGAGTCAGATATTTGAGATGAGATTCTCTCTCTGCTGCATACTATCTATGAATCTTTAGGCAAATTATTTCACTTGGTAAGCCTCAGTTTATCTTATCTGTATCTCATCTGTAAATGAGGTTAATGCTTTCATAGAATGGAACAAAATACTGCACAGAAGACACATTGCTAGCATACACTAAGCCTTGATAAATGGTGGTTCTCATTACCACCAGCTGTGTGTATATGCAAATGAAAGCTAGTGAATTCAGATGGGTTATTTCTCTTCCTCTTGAACAATATGGAAGTCAGTGCAGCCAGGGAGAAGATTATACTGCAGAATGAAAGAGAATCAAAGACTACAAATTATCCTGTCCAAGAACCAGAAACTTCAGGCTGCTGCTTTGACAACTGAAATTCAGCCCTTTTCTCACTCAGCCAGCCCATTTTTCAATTGGCATCCCCACATTTTCTCCTTTCTTGCCATTTTACCTCTGAAATATGTTCAGTTTTGGAGGCATTTTCACTTTTACATTAGGGTTGCCAGCGATTCAAGTGTTCACAAGACAGCAAGAAACTAAAGTCATATTCTGTGGTCAAAGAAACTTGAAGACTCTAGTGGTGGCCTTTTTAAAAATCCCACCGCATTCCTGGAGCTACAAGTAACAGGATGAATGTCTGCACACACAGATGATGTGCCCAATGCTAATGACTAAAATTTTGCTTCTAAGTTTGTGCAGTGGTGCTGTGTAGAGTTGAAAGAAGGTGGAGACTGAGCTGCCTTCCTTTCAATTCTCCACTTCTAGACCCATCTTAAGTTTGGCATCAAAGAGAAGAGACCTCTACTGAGGGATAAACTATTTCAAACAGTAACACCATGTTAGTAAAGGAAATTAACCAAATTAGAAAGAAAAATACACTGTGATTTTAGTCTCTTTGCGTTAAGCTTGTGTTATTTGCAGAAGCAAACATTCCATTTTAATGTGACCTGAAATCAAGCTGAAGCACTAAGATTACAGAATTCAAATAAGGAGACCCTAACTGAAGTTATTTGAAGTAGAAGGGAAGGAGGAACCTGGGAGAAAGGGAACAAAAAACAACTACCAACAGCTTAATTTCAAGAGGAAGCTTGGAATTATTAAAGAAAAAAAAGAACACAGGGTGAAATAAAAAGTAGAATTGTAATTAATTAATGATGAATTTGAGTGACAGGTACATGGAAGTCCAATACTAGTCTCTAATCTAATTGAACGGCAAATGGCCAACTAAAAATGTCCATAAACTAAGTTTTTAAGCATTAAAAGAGAAACATGTTTACAGTGTCAAAAGCATTCAACCTGGATGGGGGAACCTAGAATATACTGTTGTCTCTCCTCTCAACTAATCGTGGGCCTAAATTTTGTGGGCCTCAAATTCTCTTTTTTTTTTTTTTTTTAGACAGGGTCTCACTCTGTCACCCAGGCTGGAGTGCAGTGATGCAATCATGGCTCACTGTGGCCTCCACTTCCTGGGCTGAAATGGTCCTCCTGCCTCAGGCTTTCAAGTAGCTGGAACTACAGGTGCACACCACCACATGCTGCTAATTTTTGTATTTTTTGTAAAGATGGGGTCTCACCATGTTGCTCAGGCTGGTCTCCAACTCCTGGCTCACATGATCCACCCACCTTGGCCTCCCAAAGTGCTGGAATTACAAGTGTGAGTCACCATGCCCGGCCTCAAATTCTTTTAAGAGGGGAGTGCTGTGGAGATGGACAAATGGCTTCTAGTATACCATTCCAGCTATAAAAATCTTGGTGTTTTTGTGAAATTTTTATATTAAATGTCATTATAGGAGGGAATCAGATTCTCAATGTACATCAGTGGGTTCCAAACCTGGCTATTCATCAAAATCACTGGGAGAGCTTTTTAAAAATGTCTCCTCCTGCCACCTCTCCAAAAATTCTCCCCCCAACTCCTTATAAACAAACAAAAGTAAGCAGACCAAAAAATTCTTATTCGGTAGCTTCTAGTTTTGTGCTGTCAACTCTAGTCTAAAATGATTTCCCCATGAGCAGCTGATGATCATCCAAGTTTGGTATACTCAAAGAAAACTCACCATGAATCCTCAAGTCTTCTTAAAGTAAATGGTCACCCCAGCCACTTGCCCCATGTATCATCTGTCAAGTAAATCATATTTTTAAGTATTGAACTTTCTGAAATCCAAAACCAATTTTATCTATAGATTTGTCTCAGTAAGCCAACGTTACCAAGATAGAGGATTCTGTAAAAATAATTTGGTCTGAGTGTTATTAAGGTGTCCAAAATAGTTCACGAAATGTTTTTGGCATCCAGAAAACAACAGTATTGCTTTAAAGACAAAACTTTCTGCCTTCTGTTGTCGCTCCAGGAGGTGAGAAAATAAACCACTGAACAACAATAACAACAAAGCCAGATTCAATGTTTCCCTGAAAAGGTTTATTATATAGAAATTCTGGGATCAGCTGCAACAATATTGGCTGCCAGGTTGGGGAAGAATAACCTTTAGATGACAACAGTGCCTCCTTTTTCTCAAAAAAAAAAAAAACAAAAAAACAAAAAAGAGAGAGAGAGAAAGAGAGAGAGAGAGACTTGAACGCCACAAGCTATTGCAGCTACTGAACTAATATTCCCTATGATAAACCTTGCTAAAAGAAAATATATGGGAAACAGGGTGGTTTGGGGGGAGGGAAATAGAAAAACCTGTCTCCCCTTTCAGATATATAAGCAACAGCACCCTCCTGAGCCCAAAGGGGGAAAGAAAGCAGGCTCTCAAAGTATAAGATGATGATGGCAAGATATTATCAATGGAAGAAAATTGGCATATGTACTTGTTATCAATCTCAATCAAACAAAAGATAAATTATCAAATCATGTTGTTCAGAAGAATTAACCTTGAAAAAGGCTTTTCCTCAGCTTTCTTTCAATTATCAGCACTGGTGAACAGGATAGCAAGCATTCCATTCTTTGCTGATTGACATTTCAGCATGCATTCCATTAACCAGTCTATGCGGTTCTAGAATAGCCACAGCCGTGCTAATTGAATGCTCCATAAAATGACAGATAAAAAGATCACTACTACTGAAAATGCTGCAAAAATGCAGTAAAATGCTGACAATGATGATACCTGCTATAAGAGAGGGACGTGGCAAAAGAGTACACATTTGCTACATTCATACCTAACACAAAACAGCGTAAATATTATATCTCTGATTTTACAGGGCATGTAACTGATGTTCAAAGAAGTTTAGAAATTTCCCCAAGGTCACACAGCTAGAAAATGCCCGAGTTTCTATTTAAATCTAAATCTGCAGGCACCAGTCCAATGGCCTTTCCCCAACAGCCTTATAAGCATCTCTGCATGAAAAGATTAGCCAAATACCAAATGGTTGTTCAAAGTAAACAGCAGTTCTTTTCACAATATTAAATATATTTAGCTTTTATTACAATATGTCATGAGAGCTTAAGAAGAAACTACACACAATGGATCACATAAATGGGCAAATTTTTGCTTGAATCTTGAAATTAGGAGAAATAAGGTTTTCATGTAACTCTGAGTTTTCCATTTCATAAAAGTTACAGAAATGTACTCAAATCATTCATGTAAAACCTTGGTATAATCTTTTGTTGAGTTCTTAAATACATAAAATTGAATTACGTTTAAATATCCACAACTGATACTGCATATAATCAAGGTCTCTATAATCAAAGTACTTATTTGTAATTTATATTTAGCAATATTTTGATGGAAATTCAGGATATAATTTCCATGTCTTCACTTAAGAACTAAGTCATTTATTTTTTAAAAATCCTTCATTTTCCCATTTTATCCCTACTGTTCTCTTTAATTTACAGTAATCATAAGCAAAATTGACAACCACATACCAAAACACAGGCAACACAGATTCCCCATCACAACCAAGAGAAATAGTATGATCTCTGCATTTTATTTGATTCCTGAAATTAAATGAATCAACACGTACAGAAATAAAGAAATTGTCCTTTGGAACGGAAACTGACTTTACTAATCAAGACTATAATTACTGAAGAAACATGCATTAAATTCCGAATTCATGCTATCTCTCTTGATGCAACAGTTATAATCAGACCAACAGAGCATACAGGAGCCATCTGGGTACTGCAGCATTGTAAAGACAAACCCAGAGAACAAGGGCACACTGACCTTCCTACCACCAAACCATCACTGACTTCGAAGATGCTATTCTTCCCTTTTGATTTCTTATTATCCTTTTTCAAGAAAGAAATACTATGACCATTAAGTACAAAATTTTATTGTTTAAAATAAAATAAAACTTATAATCCAATGCAACCTTACCATAGTATCACCTTTCAAATGTATTTGAACTATCAATGCATTTGATGTAAGTCAGTTTTATCTACCTCACCCCATTCGTGCCTTTTAAGGAATCACTAATGCACTCATGGAACCTGGCTTTCTCTAAAATTTCAATTGATAAATCAACACTAAGTTATAATTTCCACTGTTCTAAGCATTTAAGACAGGAACCTGACTTCTAGGCAATGACAATTGATTTCAAATTTGTGCAAACCACATCATTTTCTGTGAATTGAAAATACCGCCTTGAGTATGAGTAACCTGATAGCCATGAGATCCCCCTCAGTCAATTTGATTCCCCCAGGCAGCAGGTATCGAAAATTGAGCTGAGTGATGTAATATGCATCCCAGACACAGTGTTATGAGAACAGCACAGAAGATTTCAATGAGACTCATTATTTATTCATCACAAGATCCAATTTGCGTGTCATTTTCACTGACAGAGTATTGAGTTAACTGGTTGAAATTCAGTGCTGATAGAGTATTTCATTCTGTACTGCAAAAAGGACCCTTTAAAAAATGTTTTTTCTATCTTCCTGTATGAAACAGTCCAAAACAAAGAGGTATTTTGTACTTGTAGTCATTCACAGTAATATCTGAACATTGTTCATCAAGGTTGGGAGAAGGGACACAGGAGAAAGCTTTTTTATTTTATTTATTTATTTATTTATTTATTTATTTTGAGACATGATCTCAGTTCACTGCCACCTCTGACTTCCTGAGTCCAAGCAATTCTCCTGCCTCAACCTCCTGAGTAGCTGGGATTACAGGCACCCACCACCTCGCCCGGCTGATTTTGTTTGCTTGTTTATATTTTTAGTAGAGACGGGGTTTCACCATGTCAGCCAGGCTGGTCTGAAACTCCTGATCTCATGATCTGCCTGCCTCGGCCTCCCAAAGTGCTGGGATTACAGGCATGAGCCACTGCACCCAGCTGAGAAAGCTAATTTTAAAGACCTTCATTTCTCTTATGAGGACTGTAGAATAATATGCCATATTACTCAGTAAAAAGTACGATAATACTAGTCTTCCAAAAATAAATGTTTTTTATTTAATGATAAAGAACGTAGGCCAGGCGCGGTGGCTCATGCCTGTAATCCCAGCACTTTGGGATGCCAAGGCGGGCAAATCACAAAGTCAAGAGATCAAGACCATCCTGGCCAACATGGTGAAACCCCATCTCTACTAAAAATACAAAAAATTAGCTGGGTGTGGTGGTGTGTGCCTGTAGTCCCAGCTACTCAGGAGGCTGAGGCAGGAGAATCGCTGGAATCCGAAAGGCGGAGGTTGCAGTGAGCCGAGATTGCGCCACTGCATTCCAGCCTGGCAACAGAACGAGACTCCGTCTCAAAAAAAAAAAAAAAAAAAAAAAAAAGAATGTGACATACGCTGATATGAGACACATTCACTGAATGAGATATAAACTTCAACTCTTGCTTGCAGGAGGATTTTCACTCATCACCAAAGGAACTCTCCCTCAGGTTTAGGAGACAGATAGGACAGTTCTCCCCCTCTCCCAAGCCCCCACTCCCGAGTGGCTACATGGAGCTGACCTGCATATCCTAGGATCCTTCCATGGACAAGCCAAAGTAGGAGTACATTTTGAAACCACGCATTGTTTCTCAATATTTTGGGAGCCACAACATACCACAGGAGGCCCCTATATCACTAAACATACCAAGTGGTCTCAATCTACCTTTCATGACTCGTTTTCCTCTATCAACCACGTCCTCTGCGTATCTGCCAAAACCACTGCTCCATGGTCCCCAGTAATTTTCTGTGAGTTTTCCTCTGTGTAATGCTCATGCTGTACCCTCTACTCTTCCTCACCTCTCCAGTTATAAATGCCTGTATATTCAACCCTGCAATGTTCTACTCAAATGTCTCTGCTCCAGAAGGCATTTCTTGATCCCCTCAACCAAAAGTAACCTCTCCTTCTCTCAACTCCCCTACCAGTCTCAATGGCTCCCTTATAACCCTTACCACTACTCAGCTTGAATTTCAGTTCTATATTTACATGCACTATTCTCGACTTCATACTACTCTATAAAGTCCTGGCATATTGGCATGTTCTTTTTTATTCCTTTTTGAATCCCTACATCGCCTAATATAGTGCTTGGCACAAAGGTGAATTTTTTTAATGATATTTTGTGAACAGTTCGTTGTTCCAAGTATTAACACTGTAATGCAAGATGCTTGCAATGGTAGTCAGATTCCCAAATTTAAATTACTTAACTTGAACTTAAACTGCAACTGGAATACAGAATCACCTTAAATCAGCTGAACAAGGGAGCCAGACTGCAGGAATAAAATATCTTATTAATCTTTGACTTTTTGAATCATAAAATATTTTGGAATCTTGACTTTATTTGTGCTACTATCTGGTTAGCAGTGTTGGCAGCTGTTCAAAGTTTTATAGTACTACAGGTCATGAATATTAAATGCCACAAGTTTACTGGGAGGAAATCCAAATTCATTCGTAAGTGCCTAACAAACAGCCTTACACTTTCAATAAAGCTAAGAAATATTGTGATCAGAATCAGAGCATCTTGCTATATCTGGATTCTCGCTAAGTCAAGTGTAAAGCAAATGAAAGGAAAGGGGGTCATACAAGTGGGAATACTACTTGGAGGAGAGTGGCACAGGTGTTGACTATGGAAAATCACAAACAGTAAATATATCATATTTCATTCAATGCAATTGATATGGGGGTCACAACTTAGGCAAAACGACAACCTAGTCTAGAAACGAAAGGGACAATGCCATAAATGATAACAGATTCCATCAAAGCCATCCCCAGCAGCTAATCAAAAAAGCACATGTGGATTCAATATTCAAACACCTGCAGGCTATGCATCTCTATTTGCATGCTCTTCTCTATAGAGAGCCACACAAAATAGTCAGAAGTACAGAAACACTACATTTAATACCTTTAGTGTTCAGACAGTGATGAACTAAAAATCTTTAACAGAATATAAACTCCCACCCTCAGAAATTATTCTCAAGATAAACCCTACTATAAATGGTTTGGAAATATGGGGTTGTTAGTTTTGATCTGTTCACTACATCTGGATGTAGAATCAAGTTAAGCAACACATAAGACAAAGGTAAACTTCATTGCCCATGGGCAACCTCCATCATTCACATTCTGCTTAGCATTAAAACAAGAAAATTATTTCTAGAAAGAGATGACTGGAAAATCTCAATGTCTCCAATTTTCCCGTATAACAATTTTATTTATTGAAAGAGTCACAAAATTTAATTTTAAGAATAGGAGATTACCTAGATAATGCACATCTTGGAACCAACTACATAAACTTTAGCAAACCCAAGGAAATCATCTTTAGTGAAATTTTTAAAACATCAAACTAAAAGGGCTTCATTTTTCTAAACTATCTTAGGCTAGTATTAGTATTGCTACATGGACTTTCAGATTTTTAAAATTTTCCACCTGTAACTGAATAAGTGATTATGAGGCTAATAAAGGGGAAAGAGATGTTTCCACATTAAAACAGTTAACAGATGTTAAATAAGCACAGAAAATGGCCACTAGGCAAGCAATGACTGATGCTGGGTAAGAAAAATGTTGCTTTTACTGATTTTATTACCCATGTACCTCCTGGGGTCATGGGAGGCTTGTAAAAAATTTTGTGGGCAGATAAAAGTCTAGTATTTATTTGCAAGGCTAAGTGTATTTCAAGAGCTTTTCCCCCCTTATTTTTTGACCACATAAAACTAAGTGAGTGAAAGTAATCTAAGTAATGCTAAAACAATCATTTAGTAAGAGGTCAAGACAATTTATTTTTCTAACATACCTGTCTTCCAAACCTACCTTCCAGACCCCACTAACTCAGAAATGAAATTCTCATTGTATAAAGGGGAGAGTACAGGACTTCACTTTAACATTTCAGCCACATATTTTTAAAAGGTAAATATTAAGTGTGAATTCAATAATTTACTAAGTTCCTACTATAAGCCAGATGCATGGTAAAGGACAAGGATAATGTAAGAAATACATTAAACTAAATCCTGAAGCTAAGAACTACGACTACTCTAAAACACTGATTTTTATTCATACTTCTGAAGATTTTATACTTAATGTTTTCTGACAAAATTATAGTTTGTCAGCATTCAACCATATTATTTTGCAAGTCATATTGCTTATCTCAATAAGCATTTGTTACATAAGCTAAATGCATTAACATTTTCAGCACACTAAGAATAGTGCTTGGCAGATATAAACACTGTTTATTAAATACTAAATAAAATATCTACTCCATGCCAAGAACTTACTATTTCCCATATATTTTATCAAAGAAAAACATAACTCATATTTCCTTTGCAAAATTGCAAAAGTCTATGACATGTACATCATTTGCATGAGTCTTGTAACATTTCTGGTGATGAACGAAAATTCTTTAACAGAATATAAACTCCCATTCTCTGAAATCATTCTCAAGACAAATTCTGTAAATGGTTTGGGAGTATGGATGGGGTTGTTAGTTTTGGTCTGATCACTACATCCAGATGTAGAATCAAGCCTAAGCAACACCCAAGACAAAGGTAAACCGGAGTCAAAACTGGCCAAATTCAGCCAAGAGCCTTGCCCTCTGGCCCTAATAATTTCCAGCTTTAAGAGGGCCACATTTTTAGGTTTTCATTACTTATCTGGTTCTCTAATTTGAGTTACAGGGTTAACATTTGTATACTGGAGTTTTCCATTTATATATAAATTATGTTTTAACAGGGCAAGGAAGTTTATCTCATCTGGCAAACTATGATAACCAGGATGCAGAGTTAATTGATAAGATATTTAAGATGATTATTTTTTAAGGTTGAATGGATTTCTAAAGCCTTTCAGTCTACTTCCTTCAGAAAGAATCTCCTCTAACTCACCCCAGGCATAGAAATCTATATATTTTACAGACAGAATATGGAATTTTCTAGAACTTTCATATGGATTCTATGGCAGTGTTTACAAGCCTCACAAGCATGAGATTTTAAATGAAAGTTTGTGCTTAAATCTGCTTACTCCAGCTTTGGTCGATTACTAAGCAGTCCTTATTTCACATGCTGTCAAACAACTGTATGTGTAAAGACTACTAGCAGTTTATCTTAAGAAGGCAGACGCCAAAAGATAAAGAATCAACATTTCCATCGACATTTCTTCTTTCACTTCAACTAATATGTGTGAGGTATCATCCAAATACTGGACACTCCAGCTAACACGGAACACCCCACAATTTCAAATAATCCTCACAACTCTAGGAAAGAACTATAGCCGCCTTCGTTTCCAGATGAAGAAACAGATCATGGAATCAGCGCAAGGTTACTCAGCCCTTGTGAGTTAAGATTCTATTCCATATTAGTTTCCTTTCTACTGGGCAGTCAACTGACTTTACCTATGTTTGTTCTTCACACTATCAGAGTGTAGTAAAGATTCACTAGATAGTCAGAGATGTGTGCTTTAGTCCTAGTGATTCCATCATTTTCTGTGTTACCTACACGTCTCTGGCTCTGCACACCCCAGGAGGAAATGAAGAGAGTGGCAAAGATGATCTATACAGGTCCTTAAATAACTATAAAATGGGCTGGACATGGTGGCTCATGCCTGTAATCCCAGCACGTTGGGAGGCTGAGGCGGGCAGATCATGAGGTCAGGTGATCAAGACCATCCTGGCCAACATGGTGAAATGTGGTCTCTACTAAAAATACAAACATTAGCCAGGCCTGGTGGTGCAAACCTGTAATCCCAGATACTCAGGAGGCTGGGACAGAAGAGTCTCTTGAACCCGGGAGGCAGAGGTTGCAAAGAGCTGAGATCGCGCCACTGCACTCCAGTCTAGGCAACACTCGGTCTCAAAAAACAAAACAAAACAAAACAACATCTATAAGATGTGTTATCCCAATGTTCTTACTAAGCTCATTGGCCCCAAATCTAAGAATGACAGAAAGAGCTATAATAGAATAGCAAATATCAGGCAAAGTCTTGCTGCCCTGACCACTCCCCTTGCTGTTACCATTGCCTAGCCCTGCAAGTGGTCGCCAAGAGAGTCTGGACAAAGAGCCATCTGGAAACCTCTCAGGACACTGAACCTTCAACGGTATTAAGTTCTTTCTCTTAACATGGGGAACTTCACACTCTTTAGTCTCAAGAGTTCCTTGCTAGTTGCATTTCTTATTTTTGAAGCAGCTGTTACATGAATAAGGTTGAGAAATAAAATACAGAATGCCCAGATAAATTTAAATTTCAGAGAAACAAAGAATAATTTTCTATTGTAAGTATGTCCCAAATATTATATAGAACATATTTCTAGGAAGGAGTACTGCAGTGGGCAACTCTGCCTTTGAAAATAAGTTTAGAGGACTGAAAATTTCTCAGAGAACTTCATAAGGTCCTACAAGTAAATCCTGAATCATCATAGCCAAATAATTCCCTAACTTATGAGATGGTAAGATGGAAATTCTGTATAAGAAATCACAACTGGGTGTGGCGGTTCACGCCTGTAATCCCAGCACTTTGGGAGGCCAAGGCAGGCAGATCACGAGGTCAAGAGATCGAGACCATCCTGGCCAACAAGGTGAAACCCCATCTCTACTAAAAATACAAAAAGTAGCTGGGCATGGTGGCATGCACCTGTAGTCCGTGCTACTCAGGGAGGCTGAGGCAGGAGAATCGCTTGAACCTGGGAGGCAGAAGTTGCTGTGAGCCGAGACAGCGCCACTGCACTCCAGCCTGGCAACAGTGTGAGACCCCGTGTCAAAAAAAAAAAAAAAAGGAAAAAAGAAATCACAATATCGATTAATGCAAGGTCCTGAAACAGCCAGCCCTAAGCCTGCATCCTCAAACACATCACAACCTCCCTAAGGACAAGGAGCATGAATTACACTTCTAGTTGTATTTCTAATAAAACAGTTTGCTATTGTCGATGACATTGTGTTGAATGAAAACAATTACTCTCTCTAAATCTCTTTGAAAGAATTAAAATTGATTTGAAATTAAGAGCTTGACTTTCAAACCATATGTTGTTTTCAAGCATCAAACTCCAACCAGAGTTTCTTTTAAAGCTTCAGCATTTAATTGAAATCACAAAAGAACTTCATTAAGCCCTTAATACTCTAAGTGAAAAGGTTAGGCTTCCAGCAGAGTAAAACCACAGCAGAGATCACTCTGCCTCTTAAGTGGAAAAAAGAAAAGGGGGCATTTAAAAAAATAAATGTTTCGAATTCTATTTGCCTCAATTTATTTTTAAATTTCTTCTCAATTTAAATAAAATTAGAAATCAATGGTAAAAAAGTAGTCAAAACTAGGAAAGCTTGACAGTTTCCTCATAGCCAAGTATCCAAAACCTTAATTCCTCACTTGTGTCCAAAAGATAGGCGGGAGTCTGCCTAAAATATGACCAAGGTTTGCAAACCCTGGCCCAGTTCAGTCTTCCCGTCAAAGTTAAAGCAACCGTGAGTTTATTCTGAGTGAAGCAGGATGGGGAGATAGGAAGGCAAATTTCTCAAGATGCCCCGTCCCCTCAATGCCTCCCCTTAATGCTCTAGCAGAAAACTTCGAGTGTATGGGGATCCTAAAATGCTTCTGTGACCTTCAAACAACTTTGCGCTGGATACCACTAAGGGAATACGGGAGAACAAATATTATGTCCTGAGGCAAAGGTCTTAATTGGCCACAGGGAGAAACTCAGTAATAACCCCTTTCTGTTTTGACTCTTCTATTCTTATGCACTATCACGAGGAAAAGGTGAATATGATTCACTGTTTAAGAATTTGACTTCCCAGTGCACTAAAGGGAAGGATTGTTTTCCAAAGTCAACTCAGGAAAAGTAATATTAACAAATGGCAGAGGATTTCCCCTGTGAAGTCTAGCATCTAGCTCTATTATCAGCCATGTTATTTTTTACAAATACACATTACAGACAATTTATCAGATTACAGACAGTTTGTGCAGAAATATAGAAATAAGAACTCAATAAATAATAAAGGTGCACATTCTTTACAAGGCAAAATTATTCTTCTACCACCCTTGAAATCGTGAAAGTAAGAAACCGGAGAAATAAAACAATCAGTGACTAAAACCCTGTTTAGTACAGAAAGGTCAAAAGGGCACTTCCACTTACCGAAGATCAAAAAGGAACTTATTTTAAATTCTGCTTGCAGAGGAACAAATTTGCTTTTTAAATGGTGGCAAAGGAGTAAGCAAGTAGATTACTCAGTAATCCAATGCTCAAGAGCCAACAATCACTTACTTTGTAAATGGTAGGTAATATCTGTTTTATTTTCAGCCTGTGAAAGACAAAGACATCATAAACTGCTGAAACTGCGAGAACAGTCACTCCTTGTTCCTTCCACAACATGCTGCATCCTGCGCACAGCCCTGTCCCCAGGAACCAGCCCCAGGTTCTGGCTGAGTAGCCTCTTGTAGAACAGTGTTTAATGTAGCAGAGCAAGGAGAGGAGAAAGAAGAGACTGGCCCCGACATCGGCTCGTCCCACGACTCCTGCCACCGCCTCCGTGTGAATGGGGTGAGAAGCAAACATCAAGCCAGCCATAAATGTCCAGTATCCGTCACCAAGGAGGATCTTGGAGAAGCTTGTGAAGAGACCAGTGACTGCTGCATGCAACAGGACATTGACAAGATGGTAGCTCCAGGGATTCAACCCTCCAATGGCATGGTTCAGGCGAAAAGAAAGAGTGCAGAGTGGCCGGTAAGACTTGTGGCTCCCACTGTGGGTTAGAAGAGTCCCCCAAAAATCATTGTAGAAAATGTGCGTCCATGGAGTTTCTGGGAGAAGGTCCTGATTAGTCTTGATAGCACGGCTAAAAAACAAAATGTTAAAAAAAAATCAAATGTAAAATACAAAAAGAAAGAAAAAAGAAAAAATAGAACATTGATAAGATATTGCCTTTCTCAGAAGCATTGTTACTATGTGGCTTTGTGATAGGATTCCAGGCACATATAAGCTGAATTCATGTCCTCCCCTTAATGCTTACTAAAACCACAATGAGGGCTGTTTTTCTCTTAAAAGCTTCCTTCCTTGTTGGAATGCAAATATCTTTGAAGAATAAAGTTCTTCAACTGGTTTAAGCCTTAGTGTAGCAGTCTGGCAAACAACTGCCCTGAAAATCATGTGACATACTGGCTGAAAATGAATATTCCAGATCCCAGGGTGAGGCTGGGCCTGAGAATCTGCATTTTTAAGAAGCAAGGCCCAGGTGATGCAAGCGCTAGCCGCCTACTAGAAATAAATTTTACAGGGAGTATCAGTGCCCGGAACTTCTCATACATACAAATCACCTGAGGACCCTATTAAAAGGCAGGTTCTGACTCAGTACGCCTGGGGAGAAGTCAGAGAGATTCCACGTTCCAACAAGCTCTCAGGTGATGCTGATGTTGATGGTCCTTGGACCACATGTTGAGTACTAAGGGCCCAGATAACTGGAAAGACTAGGAAGAATGGCTCTCCACCTATCCAGTGTTTCCCTTCCTACTGCATTCTAATAAACTTCAGCCTTTCCCACTTCTTAGCTTTCACAGGGCTTACTATCCTCTGTAGAAATCTTCATGGCTCTTCACTGTTTCTTGCTTTTGAGGATAGTTTCCATTTGCATGCCTGATATTTTCAAACAGACTTCAAGAAGGAAGGACCTACTAATTGCTAAACAATTGATACACTGCGAAACACCATGCTGGTCTCCTTGGCTACATCTTCGCATTCAATCTTTAGAACAACACTGATGAGGTAGACGTTATTCTCTACATCTCCCAAGTGAGAAAGTTTACGGTTCAGAAAGATTAATTAATCACTGGCCGAGAGTCACACAAGTTGAGAACAGTAACACAGACCTTCATGGCTAATTCCCTTTCCACTCTTCTGGGTTTCCCAAAATACGATCCATCTACTACTGGGGCCATGTAAAAAGATGTACGCACTTTGTAAAAACTGTAATGGTTATATTTATGTTAACGGTTATTTGAAAGTAAATTCCATTACCATATCAAGGCTGGATTTCCTAGCTATCTAGCACAGAATAAAGCTGTTGAAAATTAAAAAGTGAATATAAAGAAAAGGATAAAAGACCCAAAAGTACTGATATATGTGGATAAGGTACAAACAAAGAAAGTGGCATTAAATTATTCAGTTTAGAACATCCTGGCTCTGTGCCACTATCCTCCCAGAGAACATCTGGAGTCTTTTTGTATCCCTAGTGCACCTATCTCTGTATTTACAGAACATACAAGAGACACATGAGTTTGTAGGGCACAGGAATGAGAACCTCCAGAGCTAGAAAACTCTTGCCTAGTCTGATATCAGGGCTTTGTAAACAGCTCTGGGCATCTGTGTGGATAAAGACTATGTGGTGGGAGACTGTCTTAATCATATTGAACTCTAGACCCTATACCAGTTCTGCCTTCTCTTATGAGGCAGATGTGATCAGAGAAATTTCTACATGAGTACTACCGAAAAGCAAGTTGGAAAAAACCTGGATTCAGGGAAAACGTTCCTGAGTCCTAACTATTTCATTCACTGCCTGACTGCAAAAACAAGAAACTATCAAAGAGATTCAACAGATTAAAAAACCCATCTAAGGTGATCTCACCAGTGGAAACAGCTGAGTTACTATTCTAGTTGAATCCAAATGACTAGGCTGATAGTTTTCAACTGCTTCTCTAGATTGCTTCCCAATTAACCTCTCTGAGCTTCAGTTTCTGTGATAATAGTTTTACCCTGAAATCATTTAATAAACAAGTATAATTGTTCATTTGTCTTCTATATAGAGAAGTAGAGAACAGCGCTTTACATATACGTGAGTGTTCTGGACACCCTAGTGCAAATGATCTCTCTGACCTGTTAGCTGCTGCTGTTATTATTATATAAAGACTAGGGCACAATCTATGAAAAGTCCCTTATTAAAGGCTTCCTGACCCATAACATAGGAAATTAGGTGCATTTTGGGGTTAGAATTAAAATAGGCCGATGAGCAGTTGATGATTATATACAATGTGCCAAATACCATGCTAATCCATATAATAATACATATATTATCTACTAATAAGAACTAGTTGAATGTTCTAAATGTTCCATAAAAAGGTAAAAAATCTGTGAAAATCGTCAATTACTCCATGTGGCCGGGATGGTTCACTGTTCCCCAATATCTATTCTCTCCCTTTTCCATACAAATGAACTTCAGTTTTTAGTTGGGCATATGGTCATCTAGAAAAAAATGTATTTCCCTATCTTCCCTTCATGCTAAATATGATCATATGATGAATTTTTGTCTACTACTTCCAGAAAGTGTCCTTAAAAGGAAAAGCTTAGCCTTCTTCCCTTCCACCCCTACCTTCCTCCTTCCTGCTGAGTGGAGCACAGATGTAATGGTTGGAGTTCCAGCAGCCATCTTGGCCCACAAGGTGTCCTTAGGAATAGAAATCATGCAGACAGCAGAGCAATAAGATTGAAGGAAACTTAGTCCCTGTTACAAGAGAACATACTGACCCTGGGCTAACTACCTCCTATTTCTTCAGTATGAGAAATAAGTTGCTACCTTGTCTAAACGGATATTTTGAGTGTTAACTAGTAGCAGTTGAAACCAGTCATGAGCAAAATCCTTCATTAACAGAAGACCTACTACAGCACAGTAGATTGATTTTCCATTTTGATTTTGATTTTTGCAAGTCTCCATGTATTGATTGTGTATTAAATAAATTTCCATATAAATTGGCTTTTAAAATATTAGAACCAGATGTTATTCTGGATCTATTAAATTAAAACACCCTGCTATGACATTCATCAAGAGTCTACCCAGAAGTAATTGCTTAAGACTTGATGGGTTATAATTAAAATTTAAAAGAAACATTAAAAAAAAAAAAAAAAAAAAAAACACCTGCCAAACAGTGTTGTCAGAAAGAGCTTATTTCAAGCAATACAGAATGAAACCCAACCGGCTTCAACTAGACATTAACCTAGATATTGATGTAAATATCTCTAATATCAATCCAGAAACCCTCATACCACCAAGGCCAGAGCAGGGGAGAGCTCAAAGGCAAAGCATTCTGGGATAAGGCTTTCTCAAGGCAGTGAGAAAAACTGTGATGCACACTTTGTTTAGAATAATGCTCCATCCTTTCGGTGGCAGATCCCAAAGGATGACGAATCATCTTTTCCAAACCTAGATTTCTGCATGCTATTAGTTCAATGCCATAACCTACTCTGTAAAGGCTTTTTGACAAAAAGTACACCCATTAAAAAATCTGTTCAAAGCTGCTGGAATTTATCTTTATAGCAATAAATCTAGTAGCCTACAGCAGCCACGAGATATACTATATCCAAAGACCCTCTACCAAAGAGGGTTTTGACATGAAGAACAAAATTAACACATCTCATAGTTTTACTGTGAGAAAAAAAGCTTTGAGGCTGGGCATGGTGGCTCGTGCCTATAATCCTAGCACTTTGGGAGTCTGAGACAGGTGGATCACCTGAGGTCAGGAGTTTGAGATCAGCCTGACCAACATGGTGAAACCCCGTCTCTACTAAAAATACAAAAATTAACCAGGCATGGTGGCAGGAACCTATAATCCCAGCTATTAGAGAGTATGAGGCAGGAGAATTGCTTGAACCTGAGGAGTGGAGGTTGCAGTGAGCCGAGATTGTGCCACTGCACTCCAGCCTTGGCAACAGAGCGAGACTCTGTCTCAAAAAAAAAAAAAAAGAAAAAAAAGAAAGAAAAAACAACTTTGAAACACAGTCCTAAATTTATATGGGGAAAAAAAAAAAAAAAAAAAAGGAAAAACATAGTTAATAAAATAAAAATGAAGGAGCAAAAGAATATCTCATCTATGTGAAACACATACTATACCAAGGGAGACATTAGTATGATAAAATTATCTGATGTGTATTATCTGCTTAAGTAGGATTTTATTTAACCAATGAATATTATGATAAAAAATATGGAAGACTGGCCGGGCGCGGTGGCTCAAGCCTGTAATCCTAGCACTTTGGGAGGCCGAGACGGGCGGATCACAAGGTCAGGAGATCGAGACCATCCTGGCTAACACGGTGAAACCCCGTCTCTACTAAAAAAAATACAAAAAAACTAGCCGGGCGTGGTGGCGGGCGCCTGTAGTCCCAGCTACTCGGGAGACTGAGGCCGGAGAATGGCGTAAACCTGGGAGGCGGAGCTTGCAGTGAGCTGAGATCCGGCCACTGCACTCCAGCCTGGGCGACAGAGCGAGACTCCATCTCAAAAAAAAAAAAAAAAAATATGGAAGACTAAGTAGTACTGGGCTTTAATATACAAGTCATGTCACACATGCAAGTCAGTGATAAGGGATGCATTACGCCACCTCCACATCCTATTAAGAAAGATACAGACTAACAGGGCCTTAATAGAATCTGAGTAATCCTCCAACAAAATGAGAAAAAGGGAGTCATTCAAACCTAAGCATAATAGATTTTGATCCATTTGCATTTTCTTCTATGAGTCCAAAATAGAAATAGCAAAACCTTTTCTGCTGTTTCACAGCTAATGAAACACCTTGACTCAAAACAAAATTTCATGCTGATATAATTTCTGAGGTTGCTTCTGTGAAATGGAGTTGAAAATTCAGAAAGGCACTAAGGAATCAGGATATTTTTCACTCTAGGAAAGGTGGAGGAACTCAGAGCAGCAGAGATGAGGAAGAAACAATTGTTGGCAGAATTCCCTAGAGAACACAGGACTGAGAAGCTGTCTTTTTGAAGCAAAAAGATAGTCTCGGAAGTCTTCAAGGAAGTCTTAACCTGTGTCCAGTTTTGTTCATTTGTGGCTCTTTGTTTTCGTTGCCTTATGATTTTTCCTTTAGAAAATGCTGACAAAGGCCAACACTATTGTAAAACTGATGAATGATATGGCACTGCCACCCAAACTGTCCCTGTGTATCTTTCTCTCACAGCTGTTTTTGTTGTTTGTTTTTTTGCTGTTTTTTGTTTTTTTTCTGTTTCATGACCTTTTCAGTCATAAGCACCCATGTAAATGATGACCATTAGTCCTTCAGAGCAGGAATGATGCTTAGATTCTTCCAACATCAAATGGTGCTGTTCTGACATGCTTTCAATTGTTCTACTTGCAAGTAAGCAAAGGTTAAACTTAAATTAAAAAAAAAAAAAAAATTAACAGTAGGTTGAAATGTTCTTTGCAAGAAAGATAAGAAAAAAAGACTGGCCTTTGTTAACCTGTCCTGCTTCAGTGCTGCCCAGTGCAATGCAGCAGTTAAGAAATCCATTGTGTAGCCAACTGCATACACTAAAGTTGTGAGACAGCAGACACAGTTATTTCACCTCTCTGTACCTTAGTTTCCTCAACTGTAAACTAGAGAGCACTATACTTGCCTTATAGGATAATTGTGAAAAGTAAATGATTACATGCAATATAATGTGAGTATGTAACATAGGTAACACGCGTTAGCCTTTTTTTTTTTTTTTTAATATTTTGGAGACAGAGTCTCACTCTGTCACCCAGGCTGGAGTGCAGTGGCACGATCCCAGCTCACTGCAACCTCCACCTCCTGCGTTCAAGCGATTCTCCTGCCTCAGCCTCCCAAGTAGCTGGGATTACAGGTGCCCACCACCACACCCTGCTAATTTTTGTATTTTTAGTAGAGATGGGGTTTTACCAGGTTGGCCAGACTGGTCTCAAACTCCTGACCTCAGGTGATCTGCTGGCCTCGGCCTCCCAAAGTCCTAGGATTACAGGCATGAGTCACAGCACCTGGTCCCATGTTAGCTATTATTATTATCATCAACACCAAACAACTGATGCTAGCCATCAATGTAAACACAATGTTGGTTTCTTTTGAGATGGAGTCTCGCTCTGTCACCTAGGCTAGAGTGCGGTGGCACAATCTCAGCTCAATGCAACCTCTGCCGCCCGGGTTCAAGCAATTCTCCTGCTTCAGCCTCCCAAGTAGCTGGGACTATAGGAGCTCACTACCATACCCAGCTAATTTTTGTATTTTTAGTAGAGATGGGGTTTAACCATGTTGGCCAGGATGGTCTCAATCTCTTGATCTCATGATCTGCCCACCTCAGCCTCCCTAAGTAATGGGATTACAGGCGTGAGCCACTGTGCCCGGCCCACAGTGTTGTTTTCGTCATGTTTATAGCATTCAAAAATCAGTGGATCATGGTCATGAGTATTTCACTTAAAATTCCTTTAAACTTTCATGGTACTTTGAAAAAGATAATGAGCATTTAAGAAGTGATAACTCTAGTCTTTAGCACATTACTCTTCTCATTACTTTTCTCATTCTCTTTCTATCTTTTTGAGAACCTTGTTCTAATCCTCCCAAATGTGGCTGTTTCTCTCCTGGTCCCATCCCCTGACTTCTTTTTCTCTACAATTTCCACCTCTTTGGTGGTCATATCCAACAACTGCAGCTCAAGGGATGACTTCTCCATTATATGACTCCACCCACTCTAGTCTGGGTGTTGCTCATGAGCCTACACTTCCAACTGCCCATCTGATATCCACATTTGAATGGAAGAAAGATTCATGGAATCCAGGGTCCTCTATTTAGGTGTGCTGCCTTTGGGAGTTAGCCTCTTTAAAGCTCCATTTCCATACCTATGGTTTGCAGATAATGTTAACGATGCTTTTCACAAAATATCATGTTAAAAATCAAACAAGGCAATGTTTACTTAAAATGCTTCGAATTTATATAGCATTGTGCAATGGACACTATGTTTTTGCAGACCCCCTCCTTTTAGTAACAGTGTCCTGGTTTTATTTTTAAGAATAGCCACATCTATTCTCAGTCCACTTGGGTACGATGACACTGCCCTTCCCCCCCAGATGAAACGATAATGTACTCCATCTCCCCAACCCCATCATTGGCCACACAACTGACTTAGGTTCAAGCAACGACAGCAGGAATCAATATGGCACCAATTATCTACTAGGAAAAGGCATCTTCTTTTAAGAATGAGATTTTAAAAATCCTAGAGCTGCTTGAGAATTGCCTGAAGACAGGGTCAGCCTGAGGGTGAAGCCAAGATAAAAGAACCAAAGTCAAGGAGACAGAGGCAATTCCTAGCGTAGCGGGGATCCAGCCATACCTGAAGCCAGTACTATACTGTCAAATAAGCCAATAAATGCTTCTTAGTCATAAAGCAGCTTGAGTTGCTATTCTGACATCTGCAACCAAAAGTGTACTAAATAGTACGGCACTGTGTAATTCCCATGTAACATGGGTAGTTTCAGTACCTTAAGCTTAGTAAGTCTACATCCAAACTAATTTTCCCCACAAACCATCTCTTTTTCATAGTCTCATCATTGAGTACTATCATTCTTCCATCACTGAAATTAAGGTTGTACATGACAGCTTCTTATGGTTTTGCTCCTATATCTATTTTTAAATCGGTTAAGGACATTTTAAAGCTGTTCAGGACCTCAGAGAAAATTCAACTCACAAGTTTCCCATGAATCTGCCTCTAACTTCCCTTTTCTCTTACCCTCATTCAGGCCTGCTTTATTTTCTGACTGTATTGCTTAGCATGCTTATTAAAACTGCCTGACCATTTTTTCTCTTTCCTTCATTAGGCTATAGGTCACCTCTGGAAAGGAACTATGTCTTTTCTCCCAGTGTCCAACGCATCTTAGGCATGCAACAAATACTGTTAAACTGAACTAAATAGCTATTCCTGCCTGCCTTCATTCCCACTTTGATCCATTATGCATGCTATAGATAGAAAAACTTCCTGAAACATAACTCCAACACCAGCACTCCTCTCCACAAAGGTCCCTCATTATGCCCTATTTCTTACCATAATAAACACCCTTCATAGATCAACATTCACAGCCTTCCTCTTGATGACCTCAAGGCCAATCTCCGGTCACTTCTCCATATGCATGCTAATTTCAGCCAAACTTCCCTGCCTGTATGCTGCCGCTCAAACCATGTCTTCTCTCCCTCTACCTGGATTACTATCCTTCCACCATTATATCTTTCCAAATATGCTTCAACCACCAATGCTCATTTGCATTGTGGCTCAAGCCTTTCCTATTGTGGCAGAATATGCTGGCTTTTGACTTTGAGTATTGACACATTCCCATTAACACCACTGACTACTTACTACAAATATCAGGGATCTTAAATGGGATGATATATGGGAGATATTTCAGGAGTGGGAAGAAACGTATGCGTTCAAAGTGGCACACAGGTGATCTTAATATTCCCTCTTCTATCTCTAGTGAAAATCATTGCCCAATAAAATGGAATGATCTGTCCAAAGAAAATTATTCACTCATTCTTTTATTCATTCATTTATTTAAAAGCAAGGCACTATGAAGGGCAGTGCAAATGGAATGGTGAGCAAAATGGAGCCCCTGACTTTAAATATTCAGCCAACTAGACAAGGCAAATAAATGTACAAGGAGTTTCCCTGCAGTATGATAAATACTATCTAACACAAATAATGACTGGTATGGGAGAACACAAAACAGATGCCCAATGTCTTAGAAGGTCAAAAATTTCCAGGAGGAAAGCGTATCTGCATACATGTAAAAAGTTAAATGAAGGAGAAAGGAAACTGTGGTGATGCTTCCAAGCCAACAGTTAATATTTTCAAAGATTCTGGGGCAGGAGAGAGTGTGGCAAGTCTGAGATCTGAAAATACAGTAAGTATGGCTGGAATGAAGCTTGAGGGATGGAGCAGCAGGAATAACTGGCATTACTCTGTCATGTACTATTGTTCTTCATGGGATGGAGAGGAATTTGACTGGACGTGAATCTCTCAATGATCTTCAGGTTTGATTCATTTATTGTCTTGAAACTTCATCTCCCCAATATATTGCTAACTCCTTAGAAGTTGAAAAGGCATCTTATTTATCTTTTGGAGCCTAACATACATAGTACTCAATATGTATCTAATGAACTAAATTCTTTTATTATTATTATTATTATACTTTAAGTTCCAGGGTACATGTGCACAACGTGCAGGCTTGATACATAGGTATACATGTGCCATGTTGGTTTGCT
>NW_012103521.1:2662226-2662831 GCF_000951045.1 Mandrillus leucophaeus
CTTGCAATTTGCATGAAGAAAAACAGTATTAATATTTTGTACATAATCACTTGGTCACTATATCGGTATCAGAACATCGTGACATAAAATAATTCAGTACACCTCACCTCTTTCTCACTGTACTACACTGTATCAGAGTCTCAATTTAAAAGCTTAATGAAAATAACTTTTTTCTAATTTTCCAGATTTGAAATTAGAAACAACTAGAAGGGATATTGTGAAGCTTTCTCACACCTAAAAGTTAAATCAGGTACTATACATGAACCACTTTAGTGCATTTGTTTACATAATTTATGAATTTCAATTTTGTAGGTTTTCATCAACTCATAGCTACATTAAAAAGTTCACTTTTTAAAATTTTTACATCTAATACTATGTTTCCACTACAATAAGGTCTTTAGGATTTGTGATATGTTGCAATGTGTGACTAGTTCAACATATATACATATATATATAGAGAGAGAGAGAGAGAGGGAGTGTCATGCTGTCACCCAGGCTGGAGTGCAGTGGCACTGCAACCTCCACCTCCCAGGTTCAAGCAATTCTCCTGCCTCAGCCTCCCAAGTAGCTAGGATTACAGGTGTCTGCCACCTTGCCCAGCTAAT
>NW_012103521.1:2665481-2667660 GCF_000951045.1 Mandrillus leucophaeus
TGTCATGTACTATTGTTCTTCATGGGATGGAGACGAATTTGACTGGACGTGAATCTCTCAATGATCTTCAGGTTTGATTCATTTATTGTCTTGAAACTTCATCTCCCCAATATATTGCTAACTCCGTAGAAGTTGAAAAGGCATCTTATTTATCTTTTGGAGCCTAACATACATAGTACTCAATATGTATCTAATGAACTAAATTCTTTTATTATTATTATTATTATACTTTAAGTTCCAGGGTACATGTGCACAACGTGCAGGCTTGATACATAGGTATACATGTGCCATGTTGGTTTGCTGCACCCATCAACTCATCATTTACATTAGATATTTCTCCTAATGCTATCCCTCCCCCCAGACCCCACCCCCGACAAGCCCCGGTGTGTAATGTTCCCTTCCTTGCGTCCAAGTGATCTGATTGTTCAGTTCCCACCTATGAGTGAGAACAAGCGGTATTTGGCTGTCTGTCCTTGTGACAGTCTGCTGAGAATGATGGTTTCCAGCTGCATCCACGTCCCTGCAAGGACATGAACTCAGCCATTTTTATGGCTGCATAGTATTCCATGGTGTATATGTGCCACATTTTCTTAATCCAGTCTATCATTGATGGAAATTTGGGTTGGTTCCAAGTCTTTGCTCTTGTGAATAGTGCCACAATAAACATACATGTGCATGTGTCTTTATAGTAGCATGACTTATAATCCTTTGGGTATATACCCAATAATGGGATTGCTGGGTTAATAAACTAAATTCTAATTAGAGATGATTGGTACCGATAAATTGCATTTACCGTTTTGGAAAATTCTAGATTGTTTTAAGTATGTAGGGAATTACCACTTTCATCTAAAAGTGGTTCACTCAGGCCACTAACCTCTACTCAGTCAATGATAATTAACTGTGAAAAACCATCAGGTTAACTGGCTTAGCCACATGTCTTTGGCACTCATTTGCCACTTAACCTATAATCCCTTCATTAGAGTACCTCTTTAGGGATAAGCCATTATATTTAGAAAGCTCCAGTTAATATGCAAATACTTGGCTAATAGGGTAAGAGAATGAGAGAAATATTATGCAGCTAAAGTCCATCTTACTTTGGGGATAAGCGCTGTATTTCAGATTCCTATAGGAACTTAAGTTAGGGCAAATAAATTACAGTGTGGGATGCTGGGTTGTTGGGGGCAGTGTTAGGTTTCTACGTCCCTAGGGTAAAGGAAGGCACTACATTTTGGACAAGTGTTTATCATTACACTGGTAACACTTTCCCGAATTTGCTTGTTTTTATCTTGATCTCTTCCTAGTAGATTGCAAAAACCTTCATGAACAAAAATTACGACTTTGTAAGCATTAATAAATGCTGGCACTTAATAAATTGTTACCACACATATGTTGAATGAAAAGAGACTACAGAAAGTCATTAAAGAGCCTGTTGTCAGACACCCAATGGTCAGGGCCCCCGAATAACTGTTGGTTTTGAGAAAATTCTACGAAAGGTAAGGCTTCCAACTAAAGGAATATTCTTAGTGGATCCCTCTTCCATCCCTTTAGGAGTTTTTCCAATAAGCAATAAAGAAATTTTATGAGCTATATCTGCACAGCAACCCTCCCTAACCCTAGGCCCCTAAGCAAAAAGAAAAGTCAACATCTGATTAAAAATGGCCCCAGCTGCAGTTAAACTCAGCCCACAAGCTGTTGGAGATTTGCTTTCATAGAGTTTCCATGGATGAGGAAGCTTCTTCTCACCTCAAATCAAGTTTACCTAGATAGTCTTTCCTCTTTTTTTTTCAGACAGAGTCTCGTTCTATTGCCCAGGCTGGAGTGCAGTCGCATGATCTCAGCTCACTGGAACCTCCGCCTCCCGGGTTCAAGCGATTCTCCTGCCTCAGCCTCCTGAGTGAGTAGCTGGGACTATAGGCATGTGCCACAATGCTGGCTAATATTTGTATTTTTAGTAGAGATGGAGTTTCACCATGTTGGCCAGGCTGGTCTCGAACTCCTGACCTCCAGTGATCCACCCGCCCCAGCATCCCATAGTGCTGGGATTACAGGCATGAGCCACGGCCCCCGGCACTCTTTCCTCTTAGTAGGAGAAAATGAGGGAGTAGAATGTAGGGTAAATATTTTTAAAAATATCTTTAGTTCCCCAGATAAAGCAATGCTGTCGTTTTCAAAATTTCTA
>NW_012103521.1:2669172-2699103 GCF_000951045.1 Mandrillus leucophaeus
TTCTAAAAGAGAGAACATAACTATAACCATCGGATTCCAAGAACACCTATTTTGTGCATGGTCTTGGTCTATGTGCTTTTACAGAGCAAAAGATAAAATCTTTGTGCCTAAGGATTTGATTATCCAAATGTACTCCCTAAGGATGCAGGCATGGCAAGCTAAGAAAACACCCAGTTAAAATACTTGCCTTTACACATGTGCTGTACACATTTCAGAACAGATAAAGTACATGGCAATTTTCCTCCAACTATTCAAGTATTACTTTGAAAAAATTCACATCCTGAGGGGTCATAATCTTCACCTAGGGTAAATAGGAAAAGTACCCTCTGGCTATGAACACTGCTTGTGAATCCACTGACTCCTTAGCCTGAAAACTGCCAGACCAGGAAAGTAAAACGGGAAAAAGTTTTAAAGGGAGAAACTAACAGGCTCTATGAAAACAAGCACTGGGAGTGGAAAGACATTCATGATGCATTATCCAGATGTTTAGCTTATCTGCTCACCTAATACTCCTGTCTTCTCTGAATTGAGTCTTAACCAAATCAAATTTCCCCCGCCACCCCCACCCCCTCCCGCAAGACTGAGTCTCACTCTGTCGCACAGGCTGGAGTGCAGTGGCTTTATCATGGCTCACTGCATCCTCTGCCTCCTGGGTTCAAGTGATTCTCGTACCTCAGCCTACCAAGTAGCTGGCACTACAGGCGCCTGCCACCATATCTGTCAAATTTTTCTATTTTTAGTAGAGACGGGGTTTCACCATATTGGCCAGGCTGCTCTTGAACTCCTGACCTCAAGTGATCCGCCTGCCTCAGACTCCCAAAAGTGCTGAGATTACATGCGTGAGCCACCTGGCCCAAATCACCTTTCTTTACCCAGAACTCCTGCATCCATATAGAATAGCCAAGAATCTTATTTTAGCCAAATGTTTGCAATAATCCTTACCCTTTTATACTTAAAATATTCTACATGTTGCCAATCTATCCCTCACAGGTATTCCTGTTAGAATACTGCCTTGTATTTGTATCACTCTTACATTTTACAAAATGTGCTCAGGTTCATGATCTTCTTCAACCCTCATCATGACTCTGTGAGTAGGTGGATATGGATGCGGACATTAGAAATTAAGAGTCCTGCCAGGTGCGGTGGCTCACGCCTGTAATCCCAGCACTTTGGGCGGTCAAGGCAGGAGGAACACTTGAAGTCAGGAGTTCGAGACCAGCCTGGCCAACATGGCGAAACCCCGTCTCTACTAAAAGTAGAAAAATTAGCTGGACGTGGTAGTGGGCACCTGTAATCCTAGCTACTTGGGAAGCTGTGGCAGGAGAATCGCTTGAACCCGGGAGGCAGAGATTGCAGTGAGCCGAGATCATGCCACTGTGAGACTTGAAAAAAAAAAGAAAGAAATTAAGAGTCCTGCCTGAGACTATTAGAGTCAGTAAAGATCAGAGCTGCACACACAGGAATTTAACTCTTTGTCATTGCTCTTTTTCTACTGCTCTCCCTGTTATGTGCCACACACACTGTGTCATGTCCCACCTTGCCACCCCCAAATTCGTATGTTGAAGTCCTAATTCCTAGTACCTCAGAATGTGGCTGTATTTGGAGATAAGATCTTTAAAGAGGTGGTCAAGTTAAAATGAGGAATTTCAGGTGGGTCCTAATCCAACATGACTGGTGTCCAAGTAAAAAACATTTGGACACACACAGAGACACCAGGGATGCACGTGAGAAAAGAATGACCATGTCAAGACACTGCAAGAATGTGGCCATCTGCAAGCCAAGGAGCAAGGCCTCAGGAGAAACCAAACCTGCGGACACAGTGATCTTGATTTCTAAAGTCTAGAACTGTGAGAACATAGGATTCCATTGTTTATGCTACCCAGTCTGTGGTGTTTTGTTATGGCAGCGCTAGAAAACTAATAAGCCCTACTATCTCATAGAGACAGTACTGTATTATTACATACGCTAGCTACTGTTTATCTTTCAGAGTTTCAGGAAAACTACATTTCACATACAAGCCACATTTCTACAATATATACTATGTCTGGGGCTGTTTTTGATGACTAGTTGAACTGCTCTGTGATTGTAAACAGGGTTTTAAGAGGTATCTTATTCTCAGTTCTGACAGAATTTGTCTAGATTCTCTACCAGGGGAAAAAAAAATTTCTAATCATGCAATGGGGCCAATACAACAAGACATTAATGCTAACTAAACAGACACAATAAAACACTAGTGCTACATCATCTTTACATTGAGATTGACAAAGTTTACAAAGCACACACATTATCTCAATTTATCTAGAAAACTGAAGCTGGAGGGGTTAAGTTAATTAAAGAAGTGCATACACTTAATAAGAGGCAGAAAGGACTTGAACACTGTTCTCCAAACTACTCCATTTAACCTTCAAAGCAGCCTGTGTTCCTCCACATGTACAATAAATCTCCAGTGAGGAGTGTTTGCAAGACGATTTGAAAGTAAAATCCCAGTCTATTATTGCATTTTGTCTGGAATCCATATATCTGCCCTCAAGACTCAATAAAGCTATAAAAAACACTTTTGTACCATATTCTTTTAATTTCTGCATTTCAAAAAGAAAGTCTTCTTTTAACACTAAGGAATCTTGGAAAACGTGAGTCAAAGGAAGGTGTTAGTTGTCTTCCAGTGACGGGTGGAAAAGGCGGCTTTATGAGAGCCAAACGCTAACCTATAATTTCATATTACAAAATTTAATAGAAAACATATTCTGGCAGAGACTTTGCTGCCTGCATCCCTTTTCAGCTATAAAATAGTTATACACACACACATACATCTGAGAAAGATCAGACTTTGAACATATTGTAGCAACACACATGCAAAACATGGGAAGTTTCACCAGGGCTGCCGGTGATGACAGGGTACACAGACATCCCTACATTAAAATCAGCCTCGCAGCTAAATCAGAGAGTTTTTTCGGACACGCGGATATACGAGCGCTGATGAAAAACAGATAGGCAAGGAGGAAAACACTCTAATTTAAAACTAACACAGATGAGCCTACACAAAGCACCCAAACATTTGGTCCACAAACCACCAGCAACTCTCTAATTTGTCATGGAAGGCAAGAGATATTTCATCCAAGAATGAGCGGAGAAAGAGAGATATTAACTCCAGCATTAAAATTTACTGACATCCTAATATATACTGCAGCACTTCCTAATCTTGATATCATTTCTTGACCAAACTTTAATAATCAAGAAATAAATTAGATTTCAGGGAGCTCTAACACGCTTTATTCTGTAGCCCTTTAAATAAATCACACAGCAGGCACTCTGTATATACATATATATGATAAATGTTATGTGAAGACTATCAGCTCTTTCAGATCTCAGTTATGAACAGATAAATTACGAAGCACCAACATGTCCCTTTAAAATCTTGGCCGGGCGTGGTGGCTCATACCTGTAATCCTAGCATTTTGGGATGATGAGGTGGGTAGATCACCTGAGATCAGGTGATCAAGACCAGCCTGGCCAACATGGTGAAATCCCGTCTCTACTAAAAATACAAAAACTAGCCAGGTGTGGTGGCAGGCGCCTGTAATCCCAGCTACTCAGGAGGATGAGGCAGGAGAACTACTTGAACCTGGAATGTGGAGGTTGAAGTGAGCCAAGATCATGCCACTGTACTCCAGTCTGGGCAACAGGGCAAGACTCAACCTCAGAGAAAAACAAAACAAAACAAAACAAAACCCAATAGTAAAATCTTAAGTAATGGTATAGTTTAGCCTTTTGCTGACCCCAAATTCATATATTTGGAACAGGTGGATATGCATAGTGCCTTTTTAGCCCTCCATGTCTATGACTATTACATCAGCTAACCTCTGCAAAGACGAGAAATCCCAAAACCACGACCATGAGATCATTTTTATTTAATCGTGAGCATCATTGCTTTCAATAAACATAATTTCTGTCACCCTGGCCACTGCCAATAAAATAATATTTTTTCTACATACAAGTAACCAAGCTAATTAAATAAATTCACAAGGCATAAAATGAACAAGTAAAATTTAAATATAAGAATGGAAGACGGTATTCAATCAGAGAAATCTAAGCACAACCAATCTAACTTTTTACTCCAACACGTGAAGAAAACAAGTCTATGTTCATCTCTTATCTGAAGCAACTCCCCAAATCCACACTGTGTTAAACACACATACACACACTTTAGAGTTTGCCAAATTTTGATTGAAATCATTCCTGTTGGACTTACTAGCTGTGAGGATTCAGGTTCTCATCTAAAAATTGTTTATGGTGAACACTAAATAAGGTAACTAGGTTAACTCCAAAGCACAGTGCATGGTGCACAGTAGGGGCTTCACAAATGACTGCTTCAGTTACAGCGATTCACCTGCCTCTCCTTCCTGGATGCTGTAGGTGAGCACTTTTTCCTGAAATGTTGGTCAATACCCCTACATATAGCATGCAGTTACTGGTATCATTTATCTTTTCTCTTGACATATTCTCTAGGACTTTGCTCCTCTCTCCCGCACTGCACCCATCTGAAATTTTGCTTGCATTAATCATAAATTAAGCCCAATAGCCAATCTAAGAGCACAAGAATAATGTTCAGAGCAGTCAAACTCAGCTGGAAAGATGGACGACAGCAAGGTTAAGTGAGGTAATCAAAAAGCATAAAATAAAAAGAAGTCACAGGACTTATATCACTGTTCACAGCCTAATTAGGATATTTTTGGGAAGCCGACTCATCAGAAGGATGACAGTGCACACTACCAAAGAAGCTGACCTTGGGTACATTTCTTGACTAAAGATGATCAATTCTAATAAAACAACCATAATGTCTTCTGTATATTTTTTCTTGCACAAATTAGGGAAAGAACTAGCCAGGCATTTCCAATTACACACTTTATTATGTTTTTAAAGATGGCCACTTCTAAACAATAGGACAATGTTAAACCTCTTGTATCTTTGCTAATAAAAATAAAGGTCAACATACTATTTGAAAGTGCCCTCTTTACACTCTTCATATAAGTTAGCCCTACCCACGTGGGGAGTTAATTGGCTATAATTTATGATGGCCTAAAATACAACCTAGAAGAGTCTAAGATCAGAAATCTGATCGCCTGTGAAAAAAAGGGAATGTCATGCACTTTACTATGGTCACTGTACTCAGAATAGATAGATTTTCATGTTGAAAAACATTAAAAGTTGCCTTGGGGAGGATAACAGAATAGGATGCCCAAATGTTATAGTGGTCCTATCTTCTAATGGTTTCCCTTCTGAGGGCATCCTAGGGAGAAGTTCAATCTTTCTAATGGGAATAAAACTGTACTACAACTCTCCAAGGGCATTTACCACTTTAAAAAGGAACTCCAAACTCTGCTGTCTTTAAAAGGCAGCAGGTCATTGGGAAAAGTCATTTTTCAAAGCTCCAGTGAACTGGCACTCTGCTTTTAGCTAGCCACAGAGATAAGGCATGCAGCCTCAGTAACAGAATCATCTTTCTTTAATTTTTAATGCCCAGGCATTTCACAGCTCCCAAGAGGAATCAATAACTTACTTATGGCATCATAAATGGCTTGGATGGAGAATATGCATGTGTTTTGACAAAGCAGGAAGGAAATCATCCATCAGCAATTTATTTTAGATGAAGATTTAATAAAGGTTACATAAGTACACCATAAATGCATCATCCTATTCATCTCCAGGAAAAAAAAAACAAAAACAAGAAAAAATATTAATAAGCTCATCACTGTCACCCTGCAGAAGAATTTAAGTAAAAATAAAGCCCCTAGAGGGGGCATGTGTTTTTACTTCCCACTCTGAAAGCACACACAGGTATAAGTATGTTCAAATGGCAATGGATTCATCTGGAATGTAAAAGACCATGGGGTTCACACATATAAAGATCAACAGTTGTTTTAGAAATTAACGACACCACATCTTAAACTTCTACATAAGTTATAAACTGATCCAGGTGTTATCATCAGGGTAGAAACAGATGCAGTGTTAGCACATTAAACTGTGAATCCAGCTCCAACACTGCTTAATGGGCTCCACATGCTGAAAACGATCATCATGGTAGGGAGTGTACTCAACTAAAAGCCTAACTTTCAAGCAAAACAAGAGTTTCATTATCCTCATTATGCTCACAAACAACTATTCTGGGACTAACATTGTTTTTACATTGATTATGGTGCATTAGTCATTTTGAGGGAGGGAAATGATAGGAGAGTAATTCAACATCAGAATAACAAAGCCACAGTTGTCACAGGGTGTTGATGACATGACACTGATGCTGTCCCCACAATAAGTCAGCACTGGTTGCATCAGCCTGCCTTATCTTGTGATCCCATCTGGACCCCAAAAATGGCTAAGGGAGGGCAGAAGAATGATAGGGAAGTTTGTAGAACAACTACCATTACTTAATGTATGTGAAGAACTTTCTAGATTTCAAAGCATTTTTTTATATACATTATGTGTTCTCACAAATGCTTTCTCCCATCTTTTTTGTGATAAAAATAAAGAGTTTCAACTAAGATTTCATAGCAAGCAGCAAAATTATGAAAAAACTGCATCTTCGAACTACTGTTCTAGAGCTGCTTCTGTTACTCGATAATAATCTCCAAACATGAGATCCCTGCATTGGGGAAGGCATTTGCCCCCATGTATAATTTACTGATTTCAAATAATAAAATAGATAATCCTAAAAGAATAATACACAATAAAGCAGCACAACTTCGTTTCAGTCAACTCCCCCTGGTCCATTTCTTTGGCAGCTACTGATACTGAAAAGGTCTAAATGATGCAAAATTAGTGCAACATACTGGAAAGCTGTCTAAATGGAAGAGATTTCACCATGGAGCATTCTGCATTTATTGAATTTTCCATTGACCAAAAGCCTTTACAGTCTTTAAATAGCAACTTCAAAAACAGACAATTACAATAATGCCAAATTAATCTTTATAACCTTTCTACCTCCAGAATTCAACTCTGGGATGACAGACAGTTAACTGAATATTTTAAGTCTCTTGAGAGGTCATCATTGTAAACTTGTTTTTTTGTTTTTAGAGACAGGGTCTCATTATGTTGCCCAGGCTGGATTTGAATGCCTGGGCTCCAGGGATCATCCATCCTCAGCCTCCCAAGTATCCGGGACTACAGATGTGCGTCACCATGCCCATCCATTGTACACATTTATTGAATCAAATCATTTAATTTGTAAACCTAATCTTATTTCCTGAACTTCCGCCTTAGTAATTGTTTTGCATCAACTGTTCCTCAGTAGATGGTTAAACCCATAGCAAGCCAGCTTCTAGCATAATTCATGGTAAGAACAAAAGCTGCTGTTATGACAAAGTAGACCATACGTTCAAATCATATCTCAATGAGAGGCTCCAAGAATAGGCTTCAGAGTTTTTGTCAAAATATCATTCTGAAAACTGCACTTCCATTTTGAATCTAACATGGTCTTATTTTATCCTTGTTGACCAATATACAAGAAACTAAATGAATTTGAGGATGAAAAGGAAAAAAGTGATGGCAGACTAGCAGTATGACATTTTGAGTAGGCTTGGGAGAAAGAACAACCGACTACACAAAGTCCTAAACTTTCCTGTCTCGGCAACGATGAAGGAAAGAAGGCCAGTCAAATTGTTTTTTTTTTTTTTTTTTCCCCTATCCTGTTACTTATAATGATTGTTAAAAGAATGAAAGCTAGATAATCTTAATTATTAGGAAAGGGGCTAAATTGCAACCCCTAAAATGGATACTGATCTGTGTTAGTTTCCTATTGTTAATGTAATGAATTACCATTCACTTAGTGATAAACAAACACAAATTTATTATCTTTCTATTCTGGAGGTCATAAGCCCACAACGGGTTTCAATGGTCTAAAATCAAAGCATCAACAGGACTGTATTCCTTCTGGAGGCTCTAGGGGAGAATCTAGTTCCTTGCCTTTCTGGCTTATAGAGGCCACATGCATCCCTTCACTCAGAGCCCATTTTTCCATCTTCAAAGCCAGAAATCGATTACATCATTCCAACCACAACTTCCCTTGTCCTGTCTCCTACTTTGACCCTGACTCTCCAGCCTCCTTCTTTCCCTTATAAGGATCTTTGTGAATGCACTGGGTCCAACCAGATAATCCAAGATAATCTTCTATTTTAAGGTTCTTAATTCAATCATATCTGTAAGTTGCTTTTGTCATATAAGTTAGCACATCGACAGGTGCTGAGGATAAGGATGTGGATATATTTGGGAGGCCAGTAAGTGTCTCACTTAGCTAGGCTTAACCAAGCCCATTAAAAGGGTTATCAAAATCCTTTCCTGACTAACATATACAAGCTATTCCATTCTCCAGAGGCATTACGAAGTTTCAACTATTTTATATATGCATATAAGTAAATAAAAATTACTGCTATTTCTTATTTTCTGCTAGATTATCAAAGGAAAACAGGAAACATGGTAGTAGAGCCCCGCATACACTGTATTTTACTCATATAATGTTATACCCAGGGGTGATACTCAAAATATTAACAACTTGTAGTGAATAGGTACTGGCCACAGCACTGAAGAAGGGTTTTATAGGGCCTCTGCTATGTGCAGCATTAAATTTCCATGAGCTGGACCATGCGGAGGTTTATGTGATATCAAGTGGCGGCATAAGGGGATCAAGGAAGAGGAAAGCCTCAAGGGGCAGGGAGCAACAGCGATTTACCAACTGCAATGTCCATATCAATGAGAACTGCCTAAATATTGTGTCTCCAACAGAACTCCAACAAGTGACCAATAATTTCCATAGTGAATATGCATCACATTCATAATCAGGTAAATAAAGATCAGATTGCAAAGAATGCCTAGTTTAAGAAAAAAAAATGTTGATTCTATTCTAAGCAGGGAGGAATGATTAGGTTAACAGGGTCCAGTATCCAAAAAGATCCTGAAAGAATTAAATGACCAACTGAAGTAAACAAAGCTAAATTTGATAGGAATAGGATTAGATCCTAAGACCTAAAATTGGATCTAAATCTAGCAGCTACAGAATAGGAAGATGTGAGTCAGCAGCATTTGCACGGAAAAATACTAGGACATTTTAGGAGAAAAGAAGAGTCAATGAGTCAGTGAGATGTCACCAAGAACAACAACAAAATGCAGTGCAAATTTAGACATCAATGAAAACAAATACAATACATAATCAAAAAGCTATAGTGTCTACAATTAGATCTTACACCCTTAAAACATTTTCTCAGTATTGTTATGTATTATATTAGCATACATAATAATCAGTGATAATAGTGATAATAGCTACGAGTTAAAATGATGACAATAGGCCGGGTGTGGTGGCTCACACCTGTAATCCCTGCACTTTGGGAGGTCAAGGTGGGGGAATCAGTTTGAGCTCAGGGCTTTGAGACCAGTCTGGGTGACATGGCAAAACCATGTCTCTACTAAAAATACAAAAATTAGCTGGACATGGTGGTGCACACCGGTAATCCCAGCTACTCAGGAGGCTGAGGCAGGAAAATCATTTGACCTCGGGAGACAGAGGTTGCAATGAGTCGATATCACGCCACTGCACTCCAGCCTGGGTGATACGGCAAGACTACATCTCAAAAAAAATAAAATAAAAAATAAAATGACGATAAATATCTATGAATTACAGTTTATGTGACATACTAGATAACAGAAGAACTCAAGTTCACCATCTCATAGTGTTTGTGGAATTAAACTACTATCCTTCTTTTCAGAATGATTAAGTAAATTATCCAAGATTAGGGAACTGTTGGGAAAGATACCTTAAAATAAGGAGGGATTCAAAATAGCAACCAAGATGATACAGACACTTTGGAATCATGTCATTTTGAGAACTACTGAAGAAGAGAGGCTCATTTTTCCAGTAAACAGTGACTTGGAAAAAGGAGGATGATGAATGTCTTTAAATTACTAAAATTCCATCCAGCGAAGAGGGATTATTCTATACCTATTATTGCCTATCATTAGAAGACTGAGTTCTGGGAATTATTAAAAGCTAGATGATGAAGGAACTATAGCTATGAGATATATCTGATGATGGAGGATGCCAAGTCGGAACTTAGTGAATTCTCCATTACTGGAAGTTCAAAAACAGAGGTTATATAGTTACAAGGGCTACAACAGATAAATTTCAAGGGCCTTTAACTCTTAAGATTCAACCTTTTTCTCTCTCCGTAGGATACCACCTCTAAGACAGATAATCACAATCCAGTGTTTCCCAAATACTAGTCATCCATATAGAACCTCCATGATATCTGCCACATTCAGATAACAATTGTATTACTAATTAACTTAGTATCTTCCTGTAAGCTGTCTCATTTTTGCTTATTATTAATATATTTTGCCTTGTTCTTAGCAATAATATCCATGGGCGATCTGACATGCTAATTATATTTCTAGTAGTAACTCTTAAATATTAAAATGGTTATATGTATATCCCTTAAAATCAACAGCACACGTGCCACATTTTAAACACAGTTGTAACTTCTTAATTACCAAAGTCCACAAGTTTTTTAATTAGATATTTTTCCCCCAAATCTCTAAGTTTTGAAAATCATTTTAAAGAGACCTACTGCGTAATTATCATAGGTTGGTACAGTTTTGGTATCGCTATGTTTATTTGTTTTGTTTAAGAGAAGACCATGGATAAACATTCCCCAGGCCTCCTACTTACTTGGCTATATTTGCCTCACATTTTGGAAACCAATTATTCATGTAATGGATAACAGCCTTGAGTGTCAAGACAGAGTTCTGGTCAACATTATAGTTTCTTAAAGTTGAGCTAAAAAATCTTGATTGCATTACTGAATTTGTCAATATTCCAATTAACTAACAGATTAACAGCTGTATATTTGGCAGATTTATTTACGATTTTTATTTTCCTGCAGACTTGTTTGGCAATATACCACACATTCTGTGAGCATGAATCAACTGAATGAATAAAGCATTTTGAGAAAAAGAAATAGATATGTAGATATGTTTCATTGCTTTTCTTCCACAACCTCTTCAAGAACGAACCTCAAGAGCACAGACTTGTCAGAGCCCAAACTGCTGAAATTTTAAAACACAGAAGCTTTGTTATTTGACTTAGTTTTGATACTTCTTTGTAGCCTCACAAGTAATTTTGAAAATTTCTGCCATAAACTGAAATAAGGCTCTGAACACATGATCAAGCTTCATACTGGGATTCTCGCCTGGCTTTAGCACCTACTTTAGTTGATAAATGTTTGTCCAGCTGGTTTTATTGGTTTCTTATGCTGTGGTAAAACAAAATATTTTCCATCTTGCTACCTTAAAAAAATAAACAACTTTGTCATTAAAAAACACTCCAGAATATATGGCAACATTAGATGTTCTACTCCATAAAGTTTATTGACATTTTGGAAAAGAAGACAAAAATGCATAGGGAGAAAAAAACTCTCCACTGAGAGAAAGCAGCCATGCCTAACTACAATTAGGCTGATATTTGTGCTAGTCTGACACCATCTTGGATAGAACTTGGGTAGCACTAATTGTCTTGTGTGGTGCCTTCTATGGGCATGGCCTAAGTTTTACACTAAATTTCCATGGGAAGTGGGACCAACAGGGAACTGGGACTGCAAAATTGGATCGGAAATATTTGCTTCCTAAAACGAAACTATTTTACATTCCCCTCTGTCTTCCATCCCTTTTTCCTCCTTTTAAAAAAGCTATTTCTTGGGATGACAAATTAAGTTAAGGCTATAATTCAGAGAAGTTTAGAACTTTCTGCTAGAATTCAAAAGCTGCTTTGAATTAGTAGTCGCCACTGGCACATAATTTATTTGCAGTGAAGATTTGTGCCTTTCAGTGTTTGTTTTTTGGCTAAGCCTTATAAATTAACAAGAGTTTAATAAAATGTCACCACTGCTTTGCAAAAGAAATTTTTTTGAGTTATGGAAGATATACTCCAGACAATAATGCAGGACAAATTACCACACAGGACAAAACATAGAGGTGCTCCATGCTCCTCACTCAGATACTGATTTACAATATAATTACCTGATGAAACAGTGTACAATAATATAATATTTATTCAGTCTGGAAATGTGTACAAGTTTCCTCTTATTTAAGAAATCACACACATAATTAAAAACAGCAACTTCACGTCAAAAAAAAAAAAAAAACAAACCTGTAAATAAAGTCTAGCTATGGAAGGGAAGGGAGGATGAGGAAGCAAGTTTAGCAAGAAATCTTACTATGTAACCACTAGCTTGCAGTTATATTTTAAGGATTTTTTTTTTTAAACTTCACAGCCAAATGAATTCAGCTAGAAGGTCAGGAAAAGAAAATAATCAGAGAAACCTAGCATGTTTGATTCCGTGAAAAGAAATGGTTATTAACCTGGCTGTCTAACCTGAGAAGCTCACACGGATCTTCAGATTACTTCAAAATGGTAATGACTGGCTATTTCACAAATAAAACGTTCTGTATAACCCACTTTCTATCAATTGTCAAGGCAAGACCTAGCCGTGAGTCCAGTTTCAGTCAGCGACATAATACTAAGGAATGCAAAGAAGACTTCTACACTACTCAAAACCTTTTCTTGGCACATTTTTCGGCCTCATCAAAAGTTCTTTGTACAATCGTGAAGGAGATTCAGTGCACTGGTGGTGATTTTCTGTAGTCTTTGAGAAGGAATCTACATACATAGAGCCAGCCCTGGAGCACCAATAATACCACCAATAATCTGATTTCTACCCTAAGTATTAGAGACCATTTCAGGAAAAATACAACAGCATCGACAAAGAGTTTGGCCTGAAGATTAAGATCACCCACAAGAAGAAACCTCCAAAAACAATTATGGCAATCCCATTCCCCTTTGCTAAAGACAGACCCATTCAACAAATATTTATTTAGTACTTATGATCTGCCAGGCCGTATGCTTTAAGCAGAGTTGGCCCAGGCTCTGAAGCTCTGATGAGTGAGACGTAATGTACTCTTCTACAAAATACTTTCCCGCCAATAAGAGAAAAAAGGGCTCTCATTCTTTCCCCTTCCCATTTTGGGTGACCTGCTTTGAGAATTTGATGTTTGCAGCTGCAGCCACCTTAAAAATAGGAGAGAAACTGGTGACGCACAGGAGGAGCTCATGGTATCATGGGTAGGTGGTCAAACCAGAAGGCAGAAGGCCACCTTTCTCTAGATACATAATAACTTTATTACAGTTTAAGCCATTTTTAGTTAGCTGTCATTTGCCATCAAAGTCAAAGCAATGGCAATATCCTGGGTTTTGTTAAACTTATTTGCTATTTCTCATATACTTCCTATCACCCAGAATAAATATCCATTTTCATGTTACCTATTTCAACTATGTTTTCTCTTCTGGAAGTGAGATGGAATATTGTTTTAACCTACTTCTAAATCTATTCCCTCGCCTTCCCTCGCAGAAGTTACCACATTCTTCAAGTTGATGTGAACTATCTACCCTGTGATTTCATATTTTTACTACTTATTTTTCCATGTAAAATATATAGTATTGTTTGGTATACATTTAAAACTTAACTGAAATATATCTTAAGCTAAGCAGCATTCTGAAACTTGCATTTTTACTCAATAGGTTTCTAAGATTTATCTATATTTACATAACTTTTTCATTAACTACTATAGAGTATTCTAATGAATGTGAAATTTCATAATCCATTGCCCTGACATTTAGATTGTTTACAATTTTTTACCTGATATGTATTTTTAATGCATAAAACTAATAGTTATTGCTTGGTCTTCCAAATATACTAAATAGAAAAACAATTAAAACTGAAGACATACAGTGTATCTTCAAGAGACCATTAGGACATGGTAAGATGTCATGCTAAGAAAAAAAGGCTTCTAGGACATACTGTTCTGCAGGGAAAAAATCCACTGATACCTGATGTTCTACTAACATTGTATCTAACTATCTGTAAGCTAGTGTCAGTATCACCAATGAACTATTCTCACACTAAATGGCAAGATACAATGTGCAGCAATGGGGTCCTAAAACAGCTACACCAGCGTTGCAGAGACACTGAGAGTGAGCTAAGGAAGGACTAAGGATATGTTCGAGGATCACTAAACATTTTAAGGGCTACTACGTTGGGCAGAAACACAAAGGTACAATTATAAAAACACAACAGAATTCCACTTGAGGCAATGCAGTTTAATTTGTGAAAATGCCATTTCAAATTTTCCAATTTTGCATTTAACATTTAAAATCCAAACAAATTCCCCGTAAAGAAAAAAAAGTAAGCTTGCTTTCTCAGGGCACCGGCTAATCTCATCTCGTAATTCCATTCCTTAAAAGGGTTTTAAGTGCATCCTGTTGCTCATGGGACAAAAAGGAAAACCTTTAATATTCTCTACATAGTTCAGGATTATCTGGCCTCTGCTCACCTTTCTGGCTACATCTAAGACTGCATTTCCCATATCAAACCTCCAGCCACACAGGACTTTTATCTTCCCCTACAAGGCTACAGAGCTCTTACCTCTCTCTGTACCTTTGTAAAAACTCTCTAAAGCTAATCCTCGCCTACCAACCCCACCCACCTTCACCTAGTTGACTCCCTCTCATCCTTCAAAGTTTAGCTTCAAGTTGACTTCAGAAGCCCTCTGACATTTATGAGTAGATGAGGTCTCCTTGGTTTACCCTTATAGCACCTATCACAGCAAGAATAATGACATATAAACAGCATTAAGTTGTATACATGTAACTTTTTACAGTAATATGGATTAATCAAGGGTGACATTTGCCAAAATTAGCTAATAGCATGTTTATTAGTACTAGTATCTATCATAGAGATGGGATTACTTTGATGCCTCTTTTCTTAAAGTCAATGATCTCTTCACTGTAAATATTTTTAAGATATTCATAAAAACCAACAACTTGGATGGTGTAAATTGTCTTTTAAATAAAAACAAAAAGCCACCCTAAAAACAAAATTCAAACAAACAAAACCTTAACAGATAATCCTGGATTTGCTAGTCACAAGCTGTGTAGGTAAAGACCTTGCTTTGTCTTTAAAATTATAGAGAGGTAAGGACAACTGATTTTGAATCCTCTTCAAATTTCAGTCCTCTATGTTTCTACAGTGTTACCATGAAAGTAACTCAAGCACTAGGAAGTAGGTTTAGTTCCAATTATAAATTTTTGTGAGGACTCTGAAAAGCTATGTAAATCAATTATGTTTCTAGTTCCTCAGTTGTAAACAAAATAAAACCACAAAAAACTAAAGGTGACTAATAAAACCTTAGTGTACTCAGGAAATTAAAAGTGTTTTAAGATTTACTGCCTAACATGGACAATGCTGCTACCAACTAGAAAAACATCATTGGTTATTTCGGTCTGCACATTAAATACTTTATTAGTCAAAATACTCACATTATTATAATTCAATTGTATAACAGTGTTGAATTACCTTTTCCATTTTCGTTTTCTTTAAGGGTACTGAGAGTGCTACTACTTTTCAATAAATAACACTTCTGCTTGTATTTTAATCAATATATTAAGCAATACGTAAATTTCCAAGTTATTGCCCCTGAAAATAATTAGTTACTGAATTTCCTTTTATTACATTAATATAGAAATGGATAGGTTTTTCCCTTAAGTCACACACCTATAATCTGTGCTGTGCATGACCCAATTTAGTAATTATTTGGGTATCACGTGTATGGTCCAAGTGCTAACAGTATGAGTGCTAACAGTATGCCCCAATTAATTAAAAAAATTTTAAAGACAGAAAACTTTTATGATGTTTCTTTTCCTCTAAACAACCTAGCAAAGTCGATCACTCATATGAAAGGCTTAAATATTTAACTATTTTACAAAGAATATCTCTTTCAAGAGTATATGAAGGCCATACAGAACTAAGAGCATTTCAAATGTTCATCCTCACTGGGTGCAGTGGCTCATGAGTGTAATCCCAGCACTTTGTGGGGACTGAAGTGGGCAGATCGCTTGAGGCCAGGAATTCAAGACCAGTCTGGCCCACCTGGTGAAACCCCATGTCTACATAGCCAGGAATGGTGGTACACGCCTATGGTTCCAGCTAATTGGGAGGATGAGACAGGATAATTGCTTGAACCCAGGAGGTAGAGGTTGCAGTGAGCAGATATCACGCCACTACACTCCAGCCTGGGTGACAGAGAGAGACTCTGCCTCAGAAAAAAAGAAAAAAAAAAAACAGCCATAGAAGAAGAAAAAGGGCCAGGCACGTTGGCTCACTCCTGTAATCCCAGCACTTTGGGAGGCCGAGGCAGGTGGATCACTTGAGGTTAGGAGTTCGAGAACACCCTGACCAATACTGTGAAACCCAGTCTCTACTAAACATACAAAAATTAGCTGGGCAAGGTGACGCATGCCTGTAATTCCAGCTACTCAGGAGGCAGAGACAGAAGAATTGCTTAAACCCGGGAGGCAGACGTTGCAGTGAGCTGAGATCACGCCACCGCACTCCAACTTGGGCGACAGAGCAATACTCTGTCTCAAAAAAAAGAAAAAAAAAAAAAGAAAAAGAAAAAAATAATAATCTTGGCATGGTGGCAGGCATCCATAGTCCCAACAACTTGGGAGGGTGAAGTGGGAGGCTCACTTGAGCCTGAGAGGTTAAGGCTGCTGCAGTGAGCCCTGATCGTGCCACCACACTCCAGCCTGGGCAACAGACAGAGATCCTGACACACACACACACAAAATAAAAAAATAAAAAAGAAAGAAAAAAGATGTTCATCCTTATACTGAGCACAGACATGATTACTAGCTGATCCTGGCCCATAAGAAGCTTCTTCAAAACTCTAGATCGTCGATCTACTCTTTCACAATATGCTAGGATACAATTTAACCTGGGTTATTCAAATTCACAGAACTTGTAGAGATGTTCCCGCTTAGGCTGTAATAATTCAATGCAAAGAACAATAAAAGTCTTCAGTGCGAGCAAGAATGAGTCCTGTCTCAGCTTGGGCCCCTACTAATTGCATGAACTCGGGTCATTTCCTTAACTTCTTTGAGTCCAGTTTTCCTCAACTGCTTGTCAAGGGGTAGGTGCTTGGTTGATGTGACTTACCTTTCTCTTGTTCCACTTACATGAGAGAGGGAAAAAGTAGGTATTGCACGTTTGAGGTTTTTAACTCTACACAAAACGAAACCAGCTTACTAGTTACTTAATTTAGATATCAAAGTCAGCTAACATTCAATGTCTTTGTTTCACATCTTACTCCTTGTATTCCTTATGATGATTGATTGATACTACAGCTACCCATGTTATAATTTCTCCACATAATAAAACTATAGGGAGCCAAATTCAAGTCAAAATAACAGCAATTTTAAGAAATACTTGGTGCAAATCATTTGTCCTCATTACCTTCCAATCAGTAAAATAAGCGAATTAGAGCACTCTAAAATGTACTCAAGCTTTAAAATAGATACATAAAATTTATGATTTAATGTGTTGATCTAATAAGTAAATTTTCAGAGGAAACGAGAACAAATTTCAGACACTAATATTTCACAAATATGGGTAGGGCTCCAGGCATTGGGCTGGAAAGCTTCTCACAGATTTGGTCACCAAGAGGACATTCCAATCTTCAGTAAGCAAGAGTGACTGCTACATGCTCACGTCACAGAGAATTTCAAATAGCTCATCAGGGAGACCATATACATTCAACAAGAGGGGAAAAAAATCAGTCCAGCCAGTAATTAAGAAAGACTTTCTACCCCCACTGAAGATGTGTAAAGATTTGAAGCAAATGTCGCTGCATAATTACTTATGAACATAATTGAGGCTCTCCATCTCTGCAAGTCCTTTTATGTGAGTAGATGATTCAAAATGAAATGCAAAAATATCTTTTTTTTAAGCACACCATTAAAATTATACTTTGGACTTTAAACTTAGCAGGGAACAAGAAAAATCTTCAGAGGCATAGAGTATAAAAGATGAAAAAGTAGCACAAAGTTAAAAATCAAAAGACTACACATATTGTGAAGCCATTATTGGAATATCAACATGGTATTCATGGGTTCTAATCTAGGAACACCACACATCAGTATGCTCCCACATACCCCTCTATATGGTAACTGCCCTTTTACTCTAAACTCGCCATAAGAAGGAAAGATACACCAGCATGAGTACCGGATATACGCACTGCTGTCAAAGCTCAAACCACAAGGAAATATGTGCTCCTTTACCAATTTATTTCACTGGATGAAAAGACATTTAAATTATATTTTGGAATAAATTAGTAAGTTTACTTAAACATTCTTTTTTAAAAATGAAGTTGGGAAATCAGCTTGATATGTGTAAATTTATTTGAGTCTAGTATCACCTGCTGTTTCCTCTTCATTTACTACAACCATCATTCTGAAATAAGTTTTTGAAGCTATGGTAAAACTTTCCATTCGCAATAATTCGTGTACTCTCTCGTTTACTGGTACTGAAGGAACTCAGTTAATCTGCAGCAATCTGACACTGTTGTATGTGTGTTTTCCCTATCACAGAGTGAACACATTGAGAAGACATAAGCAAAAGTAACAAAACCGTAAAACCTCACACAAATAGAAAAAGCAACTTCTTACTACAGGAATATTTGTTTCTTAAAGTTAAGTCTTCTACAAACTATTCCATTTGATTATTTGAATAATTATGTTTACATGGCATATGTAAATACATACACATATTTTGGAGAGATTTTTTATTTTACATATGATAGGGCATTTTTCCATCACCCTACCACATTGTGGAAATAATAGACACACTGCCTACAAGAGAAGGGATTAGAAAAGGAAGCAATTACCTATAAAATACGTGAAAAGCAGAAAATGAAGCTCCAGTGACAAGGAAAACTGTCCACAAAAAAACTGAAAACACTTAGTTGAACTGAGAAACTAAAGTGATTTTACAAACAACCTCATTGTTCCCCCGTGTCTCTTGGTCCTGCACTGGCTCACCCTCTTCACTCCTGTGGCTGACTGGAAGACTGTGAATCTGGAAGTTCTGCATGCTCTCCCATTCATGCTCAGCAGGAAAATAAAAACATCAGATTCCCCATCTCACGTTCCCAACTGTTTTTGTCCCATTATAAATACTTTGTATTTCCAGTGGTATTCATAGTTCAAAAAATGGTTGTTTTTTTTTTTTTTTTTGTTTTTTTTTTTAAATAAAACTTACTGTGGATGTCAAGTTGGAATCAATTTAAGGAAGTCCTCTTAGTTTATCACCTCTTCTATCGAAAGAAGAGCTAAATCACAATAAAATATACAGTGCCTTCTGATGTGCTTATATGTCTTTTTTTTTTTTTTTTTTTTTTCCTTGAGATGGAGTCTCATTTTGTTTCTCAGACTGGAGTGCAGTGGCACGATCTCGGATCACTGCAACCTCCAACTTCCAGGTTCAAGTGATTCCCCTGCCTCAGGCCCCCAAGTAGCTGGGACTACAGGCGTGCGTCACCACACCCAGTTAGTTTTTATAATTTTAGTAGATATGGAGTTTCACACCATGTTGGCCAAGCTGGTCTCGAACTCCTGGCCTCAGGTGATCTGCCTGCCTTGGACTCCCACAGTGCTGGGATTACAGGCGTGAGCCACCGTGCTCGGCCTACGTATATTTTTAATAGATGATTTTCCTGAAAATACTCCGATGGAAAATTAGCCTCCCCCTTACTTAACTAGAAAGCTTAAAATTCAAATACTAATTTCCATGATTACAAATCATCACATCTACAGCATTTATTTCTAACATCCTACTAAACAGCAATTTCTCAGGCCATTTAATTTTACTAAATGTTACAGGCACGTAATTCCTATTAACTTCTGTATCTTTTTCTTACATGAAATATTAGCATCATACCCTTTCTGCATATACTGAGGATGTGATATAAATTAATTTTCATCTGACCAGCCTAAATTGCATTTCGTTTCTATTTATTTAAATGTGTTTTTACTGAGCAACTGCTAAGTGCCAGATAATTCAGTAGGTAAGAGAACAGAGAATAATCCTGAACCAAATTATTATAATGAATGGTTTACATTTTTGTTGGCATACCAAGATCCCACTCTGATTAGCCTGACCACCAAACCACATCAGCCAAAGAGGGCTGATGGACTGTTTCTGCTGTTGGGTAAATTATTGTGCTCCCTCTCTTCAAAGTTCAGGTCTCTGCAATATACATTATAAGATCCATACAAAACATTTCCTATTTAAGAAATGGAATAGGCTGGGCGCGGTGGCTCAGATCTATAATCCCAGCACTTTGGGAGGCCGAGGAGGGTGGATCACTTCAAGTCAGGAGTTCAAGACCAGCCTGATCAACATGGTGATACCCCGTCTCTAATAAAAGTACAAAAACTAGCTGGGCCTGGTGGTGGGCACCTGCAGTCCCAGCTACTTGAGAGGCTGAGGCACGAGAATCACTTGAACCTGGGAAGTGGAGGTTGCAGTGAGTCAAGATGGCACCACTGCACTCTAGCATGGGTGACAGAGCCAGACTCGGTCTCAAAAAAAAAGAAATGGAATAACGGCCAGCCACAAGACCAGGGCTTAATACACATTATTCTTCCTGTCTTTCTTTATTTTTTGTGGTGGAGGGGGGTGAACAGAGGGTACAGAAAATTACAAAAGATAGTTAGGACTGGAACACAAAAATAAAATAATATCTACCCATTCCCTTTCTCAAGAACAGGGTTAACTGGGGTTTTTCTATAAAAATAATCAATGACCACCAACATCTGAACTAAGGATTAGAAAGAGGTCCAAATCCTAAATTAATTTTGCATTCCCTAACTGTAGATGTTTACCTGTCCTTCTTTGAGCTAAAGAAAACTTCTATGCTAGTAATTGTCTACTAACACTTAGAAATACTAACAAGCTAAACACTTTAATTTTTAATTCCACAGCAAATTAAATTTAGCAAATCAAGAAATGGGCAAAAGCCTAGCAGAGTACTCATATAAATAGCAAAAGTAACACCTGGCAGGTGAATTATGAAAGAAAAAAAGTAAATATGTTTTTTAAACATACAACTAAAAAATAAATTTTTTTAAACATAAACATACTTTTAAACAATGTAAAAAATTAAATATATTTTTTAAACATACAAATGAAAAAATATATTTTAAACATACAATTGTATGGATCTTATAATGTATATTACACAGACCTGAACTTTGAAGAGAGGGAACACAAAAATGGCCTGGGGCCATTTTATGCAGAGAAAAAATTTCCTATTCATATACAAGCTCCTGAATGTGTGTACATATTAGCACAAAATATAATATTGAGTGACCATCATGGTGGTCCTGAGTTCTGTGACAGGATAAATCCAATATACTTCAATTATGAAGGTAAATATGGAATACGTTTTAAAAAGATTTCCCACTAACTTATGAAATGTTTCCTTATATAATATAACAGAACTGATTTATGAACTGCATCACTTCTCAGAAACAACAGAAGAGGAAGTACCACAGGTTAATTTCAGTCCCATAAAACTACCCTAAAGTAAAAGTTAAAAGTGCTCAGAATACTAGCACTTTCACTTAACACCTTTTCAAAGAAGCTTTTTTAAATGCCCTCCATCCTCTTCTTCATATTTTTCTAGCATTTTCTCTCATACCTTCCTCCAGACTGTGGGTCAGTCTCAGGATGTTTAGAGATGAGGAGGATAATTTGTTTCATCAGACTAGACTACCACATGGAAAGGAGAATACTATGTATTGCAGCGCATCCAGCTATAGGAAGCACAAAATGACTACACCAGAGCAAGACGGTTACAGGTATTATTATAAAATGATTTCCGGAAAATATCAACTATTTTTAGTAGCATTGTCAAAATTTCCATTTGCTACTGGGAATTTGAAAAGAATGTTCAATGAAAATCAGGTTTGCCATATAATTACTAAAGGAACATTCTACTTGGTATCACAGGCTGATAAGCTAAGTAAGACCTGGATAGCAAGGGATACTTTGTTACAGGCATTGGAGTTTTAGTGTGGTTATTTCATAAAGCCCTCATAATCTCTGTAAACCCTCTCACCCAAAAGAAGGGGATATATAGGCTATATAAGAGTACTCTTTTTAAAATATAACTTATTTTTCAGAGATCTATGAGGTTAATAGCAAAACTCAGCAGAAAGTAGAGAGAGTTCCCATATACTCCCTGCCCCCCACATGAACAAGCATCCCACTATGAAAATTCTGGCTACAGTGGTACATTTGTTAAAACTGATAAACCTAAAGTCACACATCATTATTACACAAAAGTCCATAGTTTACCTTACAGTTCATTCGTGGTGTTGTACATTCTATAGATTTGGGCAAATGTGTCCACCATTACATATCACACAGAGTAGTTCCACTGCCCTAAAAATCCTCTGTGCTCTGCCTTTTAATCCCTCCCTCCTTCACAACAACCATTGATCTTTTACTTCCTCCATAGTTTTCCCTTTTCCAGAACGTCATATAGTTAGAATTACACAATATATAGCCATTTCAGATTGACTTCTTTCATTTAGTAATATGCATTTAAGGTTCCTCCATGCCTTCTCATCACTTGATAGCTCATTTCTTTGTAGTCCTGAATAATACTCCATTGCAAAGGAGTGCTTTTTACAGTAGCTTGTAAGAGATACAAGGCAGAGGACACATCTAGCTATATATATATATATATATATATATATATATGGAGTCTCGCTCTGTCGCTCAGGTGGCTGCAGTGCTGTGGTGTGATCTCAGCTCACTGTAACCTCCACCTCCCAGGTTTAAGCAATTACCTGACTCAGTCTCCCGAGTAGCTGGGATTACAGGCACATGCCCGCATGCCTGGCTTTTTTTGTATTTTTAGTAGAGATGAGGTTTCACCATCTTGGCCAGGCTGGTCTTGAACTCCTGACTTCGTGATCCACCCACCTTGACCTCCTAAAGTGCTGGGATTACAAACTCCTATGCATCTATCACACAGCAGAAATCCAGTAAATAATTTGGAATGAATATATTATTGAACAAATGAAAATATAAATGAAGTTACTTAATCTTTCTAAGTAACACCTTCCTCATAATAACATATGAGAAACAGAAGACTGTATTTTAAAGAGAGCTGTTATCATTAGTCATTACCAACATGAGTTGGTAATTAAAACAGTATTTACAAACTTGGCATCATGAATCTTTTAGTTCCCAAAAAATTTAATGGTAATGAAAGAAAGAAGGTTGGGCCAGGACTTTTGTGAGATGCTTATGGCATAAAATTTAAAAAGGTACTCTGCTATTTGCTTTGTCAGGATTCAAGTCTTCAACAGACTAGTAAAAAGGATCAAAACAAATGAGGTGGTATTTAATGGATTTGATCATAAAAACCTAGAATTGGCCAGGCACTGTGGCTCATAACTATAATCCTAGCATTTTGTGAGACCAAGGCAAGAGGATGGCTTGAGGCCAGGAGTTCAAGACCAGCCCCTTGACAACATCGCAAGACTCCTTCTCTACAAAATAAACAAACGAAATAAAATAAAATAAAATAAAAAATAAATAAATTATCCAGGCACAATGGCATGCACCTATAGTCCTAGCTACTCCAGAAGTGGAGGCAGGAAGATCGCTTGAGCCTAGGAGTTCTTCCTGCCACTGCACTCCAGCCTAGGCAACAGAGTGAGACCATGCCTGTAAAAAAAAATCATAAATCATTTTTTGAAATTTTTTGTAAAAACATAGAATCCAGGTCCACAAATTAATCGCACCAGTTATGAATAAGGGAATTCTGGGTTAATGGCAGAAAACATGAGTGTTTTAATTATTTGCAAGGTAATTAAGGATCAATAATATGTTTGTAAAAGTTAATACAAACTTAGAGTGAATAAAAATACAACATAGAAATATAGTTTCCTGGCTGGGCACAGTGGCTCACGCCTGTAATCCCAGCATTTTGGGAGGCCAAGGCAGGCAGATCACCTAAGGTCAGGAGTTCAAGACCAGCCTGACCAATATGGTGAAACCCTGTCTCTACTAAAAATACAAAAATTAGCCGGGTGTGGTGGCACGTGCCTGTAGTCCCAGCTACTCGGGAGGCTGAGGCAAGAGAATCACTTGAAGCCAGGAGGTGGAGGAGGTTGCAGTGAGCCGAGATCACTCCACTGCACTCCAGCCTGGGCGTTGCAGTGAGACTCTGTCTCAAAAAAAAAGAAAGAAGAAAGAAAGGAAAGAAGGAAAGAAAGAAAGAAAGTTTCCTTAGTGTGACGGTTAATATTTGAGTGTCAACGTGATTGGATTGAAGGATGCAAGGTATTTTTCCTGAGTGTGTCTGTGTGGGTGTTGGCAAAGGACGTTAACATTTGAGTCAGTGGACTGGGAAAGGCAGACCCACCCTCAATCTGGGTGGGCACCATCGAATCAGCTGCCAGCACAGCCAGAATAAAAGCAGGTCGAAGAATGTGGAAAGACTAGACTGGCTTATTCTCCCAGCCTACATCTCTCGCCCGTGCTGGATGCTTCCTGCCCTCGAACATCGGATTCCAAGTTCTTCAGTTTTGGGGCTCTTGGACTTTTGACCACAGACTGAAGACTACACTGTTGGCTTCCCCACTTCTGAGGTTTTGAGACTTGGACTAGCTTCCTTGCTCCTCAGCTTGCAGATGGCCTGTCGTGGGACCTCACCTTGTGACTGTGTGAGTCAATACTCCTTAATAAACTCCCCTTTATATATACATCTATCCTATTAGTTCAGTGTCTCTAGAGAACCCTGACTAATACACTTACAAACTACTATGTGGCGCCGGGCGCGGTGGTTCACGACACCTGTAATCCCAGTACTTTGGAAGGCCGAGGCAAGTGAATCAACTGAGTTCAGGAGGAGTTTGAGACCAGACTGGTCAACATGGTGAAACCCCGTCTCTACTAAAAACACAAAAAATTAGCTGGGTGTGGTGGCAGGCACCTGTAATCCCAGCTACTCAGGAGGCTGAGGCAGGAGAATCACTTGGACCTGGGAGGTGAAGGCTGCAATGAGCTGAGATCATGCTATTGCACTCCAGCCTGGGCAACAAGAGCGAAACTCCATCTCAAAAAAAGAAAAAAAGAAAGAAAGAAAAAGTACTATGAGATCATGAACAGTGTCTTGTTCTGAATATCCCATTTCAAAAGAAGCCATGATAAACTGGAGATTATCTATAAGTATGCCAGAGAAAAAAGGATCTCAGAGCCATGTTATCCAAACAGTTATAAAATTAGAAATGTTCAATCTGATAAAGAGTTACATTATAAGAGCAATTCGAGTTGAAAGTAACAAAAAATTATCTTTCAGTTGAAAGAAAAGTTTTCTAAAAATTAAAATTGTTCAAGAATGACAGAAATTGTATCCTAATAGTAGCTTTCCTTTCAAAGAAAGCATTCAAACAGAGGCTAGATGGTCATTTCTAAGCCATACTACAGATGCTGTCAAACTAGAATTTTCTTCTCCTCTAGGATGTGTATCAATAATTCTAAAATCTATGTGAAATGCTACTTAAACCCTGTAGAATTCCCATTGGACTAATTATTAGGAAAAGTTAGGCCTTACTTTGTACCTACTATAAATGTAGTCTGTAAGTTATCCTTTCACACCAAAATTTAAAAACAGAAAAAAAAAAAAAAAAATACACAACAGTGCTAGGAAAGCTTATCCACTGCAAGTATTTCGGATTAGAGATGAAGTCTATCACTGCCCACTTGGCCTTCAAATGACCTACTTTTTATTTTCACATTACATTAACTTGTAATTAGCTTGTAATTTGTAGTCCGTAAGGTTCAAAATGGATCTGTTTCCAGAACAAGCCTCATGTCAACCATAAAATTCTAATAGGTTGAATATGAGAAAGTAATTAAGTGATGGCTGAAAATGCTAAAAAACTATTTAACATCGTTGAGTATTCATTAAGCAACTATAAGTGGACACTCCCACACGAGGTATTTGAGAGATTCGGAGAGTCTTCGACATGTCCACAATCAAACGAGGGGACACTTTTACATTTACAGAGGAAATAAACAAAAATACTTCATGTACAGCCATGTTCACTGTTACAAATGACCTAAAGAACCTTGCAATTAACCTTTCTATTGAATCATGGTCTAGGGCATGTGGTCAAGTGCATGGAAAGAATCAGGCAAAAATGTTACGTGCTTGAGAAGCATGCAGGCATTAAAGTTGAGTCATCTATCATTTTTTGGACTTCCCATAAGTAAGAAACAGTTTCAATTTTGCAAAGACTTACCATGGAAAACTTATATTGAGAAGAAAATAGCACAATATTAGCAAGGACAAAATAAATTACTCTTTGTAATATGCATTATCTGGAAGTATTTGGAATTCTGCTTTTCCATAGATAAAATATATATAAAAAAATAGCCAGTCAGCAGTTCCACAGCAAGTACTGGAATAAGAAATAAAAATAGGTCTGGGAAGTCCAAATGGTAAGGCTCCATGTCCAAAAATGCAAAACTATTTTCATGTAGAAAAGATGAGATATAGCACTAAATGATAAGATACGGGGGAAAGAACAGAGATTTTACTCCCATCTTAAAATCATAGCTGTAGCTCATTCCTTCCTTTAAAGTGTAAAGTAAAAGGTGCTGCTTGGTACTATACAGAAAATGCCACCCAAGATAGAAGAGATAGAAATTAGAGCCCTAAAATAATTTTCCATTATCTCAAAGGTCAACATACACCGCCAAGAATAAATTGTGTGTGCCACCAAGCTTGAGCCTTCTGGTGATAAAATGAAGACACACAAAAGGCAATTGATCCAACGTTTAAAAAGATAACAGTTATCAGTGTCATCTAATCAACTTGGTTTCATTTCGGAAGCAGTGAATTCCATATTATGAAGTAAATGAGGTGCCAGTTTCATCTTTTATGGTCTCACTGTGCTTTCTCTCCCTGAGGAATGAGACAAAGTTTAATGACTAAAGACACAAATGACCTAATGAATAACAGTGAAGGATGTGATTCAAACAAGGCACCAGTAGTAAACACTGACACACACACACACACAAAGTGATCCTTTTAGTCCTTTGCCAAGGGCAACAGATTTTAACAGCACAAATGGCCTTCTGTCATTCCACTTACAGAAACGCATTCAAGAATTATTACAGGATATAGGCCAAACTGTATCAAAAAGAACAACTGAAGTATAGGCTGAACTCCTGAAGAATACTATATAACAATAAAATAAACACAAAATGGCTTTAGGAAAAAGTAGAAAAATTCTTAGATACTAGGTTAAAGTAAAAAACCAAAAACCAAAACCAATAGACTTTCCCAGAATAAAGGAAAATTCCAGTCGGGTGCAGTGGCCCATGCCTGTAATCCCAGCACTTTGGGAGGCTGAGGTAGGTGGATCACCTGAGGTCAGGAGTTCAAGACCAGTCTGGTCAACATGGTGAAACCCCATCTCTCCTAAAAATACAAAAATTAGCAAGGGTGTGGTGGCAGGCATCTGTAATCCCAGCTACTTGGGAGGCCGAGGCAGGAGAATCACTTGAACCCAGGAAGTGGAGGTTGCAGTGAGTTGAGATTGTGCCATGGCACTCCAGCCTGGATGACATAGTGAAACTCCCTCTCAAAAAAAAAAGAAAGAAAAATTCCTGACTCTTAAGAGTTTTGTTCCTATATTCATATACTGTGCTATATTCTTTTTCACCAATTCAGCCTAAGCTATTTCTACAGTGCAGACTGGAGTAAGCAGAAATTTTATTTGCTTACACAAATTTTATCCAATCTTCCTTCTAATGTAGAATCTTCTCAAATTTTTCCAATCTCTAATAAATATTTCCAGTAATTGGAAGTTTATTATCTTGTAAGCCTGCCCTTTCCATTTTCACAGAGCACTATAGGCCAAAAAAATCTCTCTACTCCTAATCTTTGCCTAATATTATTTGATGGTAAAACAGCAGGTTTTTGGTGGGTCCCAAGGTAAAGGAGACACCTTCCATATGCATTTAGGAAGACAATAGAAATCTAATGTAGCAAACACATATTCTATCTTATTGCAAACTCATGCTATGTCTCAAAGGCCACAACATTTCAAAAACATCACCACTGTTACCATCTAATCGTGAGTGTTTTGGAGACTTCCTGGCAGTCTCCTAAAAACTCTCTGGCCCCCCCAAAGAACAAGTGTTAACTTGTTAACACATTTCTAAGGTGAGGGACATATGTGGTATTGTACACATGTATCAAATGGATGCCTTCAATTTTAAATGAAGTTTTCACAAGTGAAGCTTAATTTTGCTGAATGAATTTTAGGTAATGTTTTATTCGTTCATTTTGAAATGATTTAGGTTTTCCTAGTGTCCTGAGGTCTACATATTTAGAGAACATAGAGCATTCTCTAAATAGGAACCTTCACTGTTCATTTCTAAACTGAAGAATTAGGAAAAAAAAAAAAAAGCACATTCAACTCAACAAAAATTTATAAATGGCCTTAACTTCTTTTTAGACAAAGTTTGCTCATTCATGCCCTTATATATTATTTAATACATACCCACTACTATATCAAGTACTATGCTCCATCATAGAAATGCAAAGAAAAGCATAATCTGCTTACAGAAGTGATGTGAAGCTAAATAGGTCTATTAGAAGTATTACAAAATAGAGAGAGGAAAAGACTTTTCAGACTAAATCAGTCCCTCTCTACCCTCAACCCACGTATCTGTGAAGATTCAGCCTATGTAATACAAGTTATTGAAGTCCATTATTCCTTCTCGAGAATGGACAGTATTTTTTTCAGACTGATTCAACATGTCAATCTGAAGTTGATTGAGTTCTTTAGATTTGCTGGGTCACACCTTCACTGGACAGTTAATGTTTTGGCCTACAGACTTTCATTCCTCCTTCTTACTGGGATAAAATAAGCAAAAAAAAAAAAAAAAAAAAAAAAAAAAAAAACCTGTATTTATCTTCAGTAGAATAGATGCCAACATCAATAAACTTTGAAGGAAAGATTTCCAGGAATAAACCACAATGGGATTGACTGCTATAATTCCTTTAAAATTCAAAGATAATAGAGAAATCAATTATTGACCCTAAATGTCAGAGGAACTATACCTCCCCTTCAAATGTTAAATGTAAGGTCAGATCAAGCCCCAAGGGAATCCTTATTTGTTCCTTTAAAATTTGTAAAAATTAAAAGTATGGTTATTTAAAAGAAGATGATACTGATTACCTTTAAATATCATGATCTGACGATTAATCAGTACAAATTTGGTTGCCAGAGTCATATTAGGCTATGGGTTTCTAAGACTCTGAAGATCACACAGGAAACCCCCAAAAATCATTACCAAATAATGTAAGTCAAGCTACATTTTGCAACAACTGATAAACTGCAATGCTTTACAGCAACCTCAATGAAATCAGTAGTACAGGTACCAGATAGTGAAGCATACATAGAATTGTGAGACACTAGATGTTAACGAGATAAGGAACTTTAAAAATATGCATCAGAAGAGACAGTAAAACTTGTATTACAGATTGAAAAAAAAAAACAGGAGTTCAGAGAAATGACCATGAAGCATTTATGATGAGAGGAATGAAAATAAGTCAAGGACCTGGTTATTACAGTAAATCTGAAACTTTGGCAGGGATAAAGGAATTAGCACCTGATTTTAGGAATGAAATGTTTGAGGGTGACCTACTCAAGGAATGAAGCATAAACATTTAAGAAATGTGCAGGAGAATGGGGTGAACCTGGGAGGCGGAGCTTGCAGTGAGCCAAGATTGCGCCAATGCACTCCAGCCTGGACGACAGAGTGAGACAAAGAAAGAAAGACAGAAAGACAGAAAGACAGAAAGAAAGGAAAGAAGGAAAGAAGGAAAGGAGGAAAGAAGGAAAGGAAGAAGGAAAGGAAGGAAGGAAGGAAGGAAGGAAGGAAGGAAGGAAGGAAGGAAGGA
>NW_012103521.1:2699557-2715119 GCF_000951045.1 Mandrillus leucophaeus
GAAAGATGCATGAACCAGGAGCTTACATGAAAACTGTACACAAAGTCCTTAAGAAAACAGTCAAGGCATGACAAACATGATGTTTGTCACACACTACTGTCAGAAAATGCCACTGGTCATCTCTAAGTCTAGAGGTAGTACCTCCAATGTCCTGATGTCATATGGTTTACACCCACTCATCCTCTTTAGCACCTGTTTACTTCCATATGTATCTCAGTTTTCCCCTCTACACAGCTAAAATCAAGTCTATTTCTCAATCTTCAACTTTCCCCTGAGCTACAACACTGATTCTCAAACTGCTCATTAGATAATTCCATCTGGATTCCACAGTAGTATTTCAAACTCAACGTAAAGGTCAATTCCTCATCTTCCTAAAATAATGTTCCTCAACCACATCTGACTATTTCTGTTGCCAGTGTCTTGATTTTCAGTTACCACTTCTTTCTTACTCCAATATTCATTTGATTTTAAAGTCAAACAATTGAAGCAACACCCTGTCTTTCGTGTCTATCCTTTTTGTTCCTTCTAATCATGATTGGTAATTCTGGTTCTTTTTCTCTCCTATCTACCTGCTTCCTTTATAATCCTCCCTGAATACTACTGCAAGGTAACAATTTTAAGGCAGGAGATGACAATGCTCAACATTCTTGCTCAAAAACCAACAAAATACATTCATTTTGTCATGGCACTTGATGTCCGCCACAATCTGTCTCTAATTGTTTTCCTATCTTGCATTCCTCCACATGCCTTATGTGTATGTCCCCATGTAGCCAAACTACACGAATAGTATTCTCCCTAGTGCTTTATTCTTTTCCACCTCAGTGCCTCTTCCTGGTGATAGTTTCTTTTGAATGGATAGTTCCCCTTCTTCAAAGCCCATTTCCTCCAGGAAGTCTTTGTCATTGATCTGAAAAACAAATTTTTTTCCCTTACTTCAAATTCAGTAACACCTTGTTTCTTACTTAACAGAGTGTTTAATAAAATTTACTTTGCAGGCAGATTAACTGGAATCTAATGCTAGCTCGGCCATCCATGACCTCACCATGAGCAAGAATCTTCATCTCAATAAGCTGAGGTTTCTTCATCTGCAAAATAGGAATAATAAATAGTACTTGCGACTTAAGGATTGTTGTGAGAGGTCAATATGCCAGCAACTGTTAAGCACACTATAAAATCTGGCTATCATGATCATCTTCATTATTATTCCCTGTTCCTTCTGAGGGTATCATAAACATAATATTGAAACCAGAGGAAACTATATATTGCTATATATAAAACAGATAAAGGAAATACAGATTAAAAGGGTAGGGAGGGTAGGGAAGAAATTTCCCACGCCAGTATCATAAACTGACTGCCAAAAAAGGGTATAAAACTGTATAAATATAGTTTATAGATCTGGGGAGGTAGGAGACTCATAGTGGTGCTCTGTGGAGGACCATATTTTATATGTCACCTTGATTAAATAGCATGTGTCAAGAAGAGAATGAGCAGAATGGTTAAGGGTTTAGAAAGAAGGCCAAATAAGAAATTCCTCAACAAAGGAAATCGAATATTTAACCTAAGAAGAGAAAACCTTAAGTAGGGATAGAATCATTCCTGTAAAATATATGAAAAGTTAACACTCGGTAAAGAGAGTAGCTGACGTCTGTGTGGCTTCACAAGACTTAACGAAAAATGTTAAAGGGAGAACATTTTGACTCAATACGATAGAACGGCTATTAAACCTGCCCAGGAACATAACCAGCTGCTGTTACAGAGTAGTGAGTTCCAAATAAACATAAGCATTCAAGTAGAAAATAGTATCTGCCAGAGATGCTAGAATATTTAAAACTATACATATTGTCGTAATATTACATAGCTGAGTTCACACACATTAAAAGAAAGAGATACTGATACACACTATTACAGTGGGCTTAGGGAATATTTATACATACATAATGATCCATATATACATATATAAAGTACTCGTCTGACATATTTGTGAAAATTTGTCACTGAATGATAAAAACTGAATTTACAGTGTGATAGCAAATAACTAGATTACATATACCAGTTAAATCTAACAATCAAAAGTGAAAGTTGCTATTATAGGGACAAAGGTTGTTCTAAGTGATTTTATGATTTTTAAAATTTGTTTTTAGTCGTACAAATCATGTTTTAATATTTAATATAATTTAATATAATTTAATTCAATATATTTAATTTAACATTTAATATATTTCTTACATTAAGAATACTTAATTATCAATACTTTTCTATAAGTTTACAAGATTTTCATTTAAAAAAAGAGCAAAAGAAAAAGAAAGAGGGAGAGAAACAAACCGAGCTAGTCAAAAATAAAAATCTACTGTGTTCAATTATTTCAATAAACCTACAGAAACCATCTTTTATCACATGTAAAAGATGCTTTCCATGTCTTTGTTATAGGTATGCCACATGATATAGAAAATATCCAATAGTTTAAGTTAATACAATTCCATTTGATTTTGGGTCTATATACATTTCAAACTGACTAAATGTCACCTTAAATAACCCTTCCACTCAAAAAAGTTGGCTAAGTCAGTTGACGCTTTCCATTAAATGGACAAATTTTATGATATGCAGATTTCCAGTTGAGCCATTACTTTAAAATAAATTCCTTACTTCTTATGGGATTTTTTTTTTTTTAATTCCCAAGGAACTTAAGGTTTCATGAATTAATCTTAATACAACCACTATTACAGAGAGAAACAGTTGAAATAACATGCAGTGATGGCAATACATGCAGTTGAAATTACATGCAGTGTCACTCTGAGACAACTGCAATAACTGATTTTACTTCTAATAAGTATCAGTAAGTGATATGTACTACTGAAAAAGAAAAATTATGGTACTAGCATTCTCTTAAAATTTCAGATATGTTAAGATATCTTAAGAAGGAGAGAATGTGGCTCACGCCTATAATCCCAGCACTCTGGGAGGCGGAGGCAGGTGGATCACCTGAGGTCAGGAGTTCGAGACCAGCCTGGCCAACATGGCGAAACCCTGTCTCTACTAAAATTACAAAAATTAGCCAGGTGTCGTGACAGGTGCCTGTAATCCCAGCTGCTCAGGAGGCTGAGGCAGGAGAACTGCTTGAACCCAGGAGGTGAGGTTGCAGTGAGCTGAGATCATACCACTGCACTACAGTCTGGGCGACAGAGTGAGACTCCATCTCAGAAAAAAAAAAAAAGGACAGCGTGGAATAGAAAACTTCAAATAAATCTCAAAAAATGTACTAAGTAATTTTACCACAAGCAGGGATCTAATATTAAAAAATACTTTTCATAGTATAAAGGGCTCATTCTTTCAGAAAAACTTATATCAGCTCTTATCATTGTAATTTAAATTACATTTGAAATTTCTAAAATGATTTGCAAATATATGAAACTTCAGATCCATCCTTTGAATATACTGAAGCTTTAAACAATTTTCCCCAATGTTCCTTATATATACATTTGCACTGACCCATTTCTTTCTGTGACAACACTACTTAGAATTTATGCACAATATTGGCTTAAGAAATATGTATGGTGAGCAACTAAATTAATACTATTATTGTAAAATATAAAAGAAATTGACCAAAACCTAATTAATTAATGAGAATAAAATTTCTATATGAGGGCGGATCTTTCTGCAGCACAATTATTAGAAAAATGCCTAATACAAAGTAAGTGCTTGTATTAGTACGTTTTCATACTGCTATAAAGAATTGCCCAAGACTGGGTAATTTATAAAAGAAGGAGATTTTATTTTATTTATTTTTGAGACAGAGTCTTGCTCTGTTGCCCAGGCTGGTGTGCAGTGGCTCGATCTCGGCTCACTGCAACCTCCGCCTCCCAGGTTCAAGTGATTCTCCTGCCTCAGCCTCCCAAGTAGCTGGGACTACAGGCACCCACCACCACGCCCGGCTAATTTTTTTGTATTTTTAGTAGAGATGGGGTTTCACTGTGTAAGCCAGGATGGTCTTCATCTCCTGAACTCGTGATCCTCCCACCTCAGCCTCCCAAAGTGCTGGGATTAGAGGTGTGAGCCACCACACCCGGCCAAAAGAAGAAGATTTAAGTGACTCATGGTTCAGCATCTCTGGCGAAACTTACAATCATGAGGGAAGGTGAAGGGGAAGCAAGTCACCTTCTTCACAAGGTAGCAGGTAGGAGAAATGCCCAGCGAAGGGGGAAGAGCACCTCATAAACCATAAGATCTTGTGAGAACTCCCTCACTGTCATGAGAACAGCATAAGGGAAACAGCCCCCATGATTCAATTACCTCCACCTGGTCTCTCCCTTGACATGTGGGGATTATGGGGATTACAATTGGAGATGAGATTTGGGTGGGGACACAAAGCCTAACCATATCAGTGCACAATAACTATTTCCTGCATAAAGTGAATGAAAAACACTTAATTTCTGTTTTATAAAAACCTTGCTGGAAAATGCAGAACTTCCCATGCTTGAAAGAGGGTCTCACAGACCCAATTTTGGGGTCAAAGTTTTGCTTGTAAAATGTTTGTTTTGTTTTCTAATAATTCTGCTAATAGTGTAAATTATAATTAATTTCCATGTTGTTTAAAGTTAAACAGTTTGTAATGTGGAATTCATATAAACAATGCACCTTTGCCTTTTACATGAAAAGCAAATTAAAATCTCATCCACTACGTTTTAAAGAAAATCAAAATCTAACACTTGACAGTAATCAGTATAAGCTTTCTTTGACCACAGCAAAGAAAAAAAAAAAAAAAAGTCCACTTTTTCTATGCTTTTAAAGGAACTGGTATGCAAAAGCAACTGATTATCATTCAGTCTTCTCTCTCATTAAGCATGTATAGATTCTAATCATGAACATTTTCTCTCCATATCCAAGACAAAAGTAAGCATCATTATGCATGACCGGAACATTCTAAATTTCTCCACAAAAGGATTCTGTATATAAATTCTCAGCATTTCAGCTCCTCCAACATGAAGAGAGATTACGATGATATATACAGAAAGGACCAGCCTAATTTGGAGAATATTCGAAGTGTACGACCCCATACCGTAAGCATTTCCCTCAAATAAAAAACAGCTGATGAAATACTGGGCATATCAAATACGATGTTTCTTCTATGTTTCTTCTCAGAGTCATTAGTCCAGGGAAAATAGCAAGAAATAATTATTTCTTGTATGTTAGTAATTCCTGACATGAATCCCAACTCACGTTCACACTCTAGTCCCAAAACTACTGTGCTCCAGGCAACTGGCAATAACTTACTGCATACACAGAATCTGCTCCTGCCTCCAACTCCTACTCAACCCCAGAGAGGATAGGTAAATAGTAAGAAAAAATTATGAATGACTTAAGTCTTTGTGAGAATATCTAATAGCAATAAGATTTTTAAAAATCCAATCTGTAGACATACTTATATACTGTATGTTTAAACACTTTTTAAAATTCCAGTGTGCAATCTCAAAATATCCATCGCCCCTGCAGGAATCTGCTCATCCTTAGAGTCCCAATATAACTGTCTCCTTTACCCTGCAAAACTATACCCAGAAGACTTAAGCATTCAGTCTTCTGTATAGTAAAGGAAGCTGGCTACACATATTTCACTCCAATTTGTAATGGAGTTATCAGTATCTCTTCCCAACCAGGTTATAATCACATGCAAAGCAAGATCTGTGGATTTTTTTCTATTAAAAAAAATCTTATGAAGAACCTATCGTAACTGTTGAGTATATAACCAAGAACAATTTATTAAACTAGATTTGGAATAGTCTTCCTGTGATCAATGCATATTATTGGTCATTAGCTGTAAAATCCTTTGTTTCTTTACCATGAATGCTTTTATTTACTATTTCTAAATACGATCAATATATAAATTATATAAATAATTTCTGAATCTTTTTATTCACTCAGAATAAAAAATCAATTGAGATAGCTTCTTTCCTAGAAAAAAAATCAAACAATGGATTTTTAAAAGCCTAAGAAATCTTGAAAGAGGAATCTTTTCCATACCAAGTGGAAGAAGAGATTATATAAGAATTTAACTGTAATTTTACATAGTAATGGACAAAACTTTTGGGCAATACATACTTTAAACAAAACGCTGATTACAGAAAATCTATACATTAAAATGTTAGCAGAATAGAAAAACATTATTTATCTATTACAAAATAAAAACGAATCCCAAACTCTGTCTAGTAAAAAGGCGTATCGCTTAAACTATAATTCTGAACTGCATTTGCAATGCAGCTAGTAGTGGCAGGAGAAGAATACTGGAGTAGATACCAAAAGATCCAAGTACAAATTTTGCTTCCAATACCAATAGAGGGCCTCTTGGCATATAAGGGTGATCACTATATATCTGAATAATAAACAGATGAAGAAATGAAAGGAGTAAGCGTTTATAATCCTTGATGATTTAATTTAATGTTTCAGCTCAGTTTCCATATCTACGAACTGACAGCAATAATTCCTTCACTATCTGGTTAAAGATTAAATAAGATGATATACATAAAAGAACATTTAAAATTACAAAGCACTATACAAATAAAAGTTATTTTATTGTAGTTAACATACCACCTTCTTATATTCAGTATAGAAATAAAACTGTATTGTCTCCTATTTTCTAAGCAAGCATAACAAAAGTTCAAGAAGAAAGTCTAAGATACATGTATGTTAATTATACCACCATATTTCTTTTTCTGAAACATTTAAAAAATTCATGTTGTTTTTGGGTAATTAGCTAATAATTTTTACTGTGAGGTAATTGGATTTTAATGACATTTTGGTTCGATTTATATTAATATTCTCTATTGCTTTTTAATCCCCAGAGATGCAGCCACTCTTTTTTAAACAGTTTTTGTTAAGGTTTCTAAAGATTTTTTAGATTCATTTTTTTAAAAATGCCAATTTCTACATCCAATTAAAATTTGTCCAAATCATTATTAAACAGTCTCAAATAAAACCTAAAAATTTTAAAGCCCATTATAAGAAAGGCCTAATAAGTTTTAGGTAGCTACAAATATAAATTGGATGATTCTGTTTGTAATCATCCATCTAAATTTTTTAAAGTTTTACATTAATTAAATTCATAAACTCTCTCTTGTTCAGACTATTCATTTCCAGTCTAAATCTCAAATCTATCCATTAGGATGGCTCCATCACCTATAGTAATATTAGATCACTGGTCTACCTATGCTATCCCAGAATAAATGAGTCTGGATATTTTGTATTTGTTAGCTCTTTCTGTAAGGACACATTCTACCTCACATGATGCTTCCTCATTCAATTTGGCCCCACATTCAAAGACCATATATAACTTACCTAACATACAGAAAAAGATTTATGGGATCTTATTTCCATCAGTCATTAGAAACATGCATTGCCTCTGTCATGCATTGTCTCTGATGCTTCTAAGTCCATATTTGGTGCAGTAAGTCACAGAAGAAACTTGCACTGAAATACCTACTTTATCTCCTAGAGGTAGCACTCACACAGGATATGAAAATAAAGTATTTCCCCAACAATTGACACTAAATCAAAGGGAACTAGTTATCCATCTTTTTGCTCCATTTCAAACAATAAAATGTAGAGGCTTATTCCTCACACTCCGGTTTAAGCTGTCTGCCTCTCCAGTTTTCTGTCAATCTCCAGTCTTCCGTCAAGGAATTAATGGTTTGGAAACTAACAATTAAATGCACTGGGTAAAACTATCTAATTAAAGGAACCCAGGGTAAATCCCTTTATAAAGTGAAAAATCATTTGACGATGAACACAATCACTTCCTATGTTTCACAGGTTTAAAAGTCATATTGAATGAACAGCACATTAATATCCCAGAATATTTCTGAATATTTCCATTAATTAGTTAGAATCTGAAGATCTACATACCAATTCCTGTTTGCTTCTAATAGCCTGTCAATCATACATGTTAGGAGCTTGTTTTGAACTCAACAGGGTTCTGTGCCAGGAGTCATAAAATCATGGGTAGATTTTCTAGGACAAAATATGTACACAATCCATGTACTTAAGAACGGTGTATACACAGCTGACCCTGAACAGCAAACATTTGAACCGTGTGGATCCACTTAACACAGATTTTCTTTTGCCTTTGCATCTAACACAGCAAGACAGACCCCTCCTCTTCCTCCTCCTCTGAAGGCTACTCAGTGCGAAGACAACAAGGATGGAGACCTTTATGATGATCCACTTCCATTTAATGAATAATGAACATATTTTTTTCTCTCTTAAGATTTTCCAAGTAATATTTTCCTGTAACTTACTTTACTGTAAGAAAACAGTATATAATACATATCCCAAATGTGTTAATTAACTTATCAGTAAGGCTTCTAGTCCATAGTATTGGTAATGAAGTTTTTGGGGAGTCAAAAATTATATGCACATTTTTTACTGCACTGGGCTTGGTGCCCTTAATCCGTGCATTGTTCAAAGGTCAATTGTACATCCACGTTCCGTATCTACCCCCACTGGAGAATGGGGTAGATTCAAAAATGCCAAATACCGAGGATAAAATAAATACAATGCCCAATACTTGATCTGATTCTTTTTTGGTCCTTTTGGGCAAGTTGGAGAAATTCGACTGTGGTTGCCATGGAGTATCAGTCGTAACTCCTTACTACTTAAGTAATTTCAAGTTTACTGTATTTGTGTGACTAATCGAGCCATTTTTATTCTTAAAATAATGCTGTCAGAGTTGGCAGAAAATAGTAAAGAAAACAGAATTTCCTGAATCATTTGTCAGTTGTGAACCACTTAGATTTGCTGCCATCTAACAATGTTTAACTCAACTCACAAAATAAAAGATTTCCTTCCAATTCCTCCCAGTGCTTCCCTCCCCTCTAGATGCTTCCACAGTACCTTGTTCATATCCCACACTGGTTGAATTTTGATTTATCTGTTTACTTCTCTGCCTCCCCTACTAAACAGCATATGCCTCAAGGATAAAAGCTGTATCATTCATCTCAGTATTCCCAGAACGAGTAGAGTGTCTAGCACCAACTAGCTGTTCAATAAAGACATGGTAAATGAATTACAAAAATAAAAATTTTATATAGCACCACTGATGATAGCAATGAAAGGCCAAGGGCTTTTTTAAAAAGTGGAAAAGTCAGCTGGGTGCAGTGGCTCATGCCTGTAATCCCAGCACTTTGGGAGGCGGGGCGGATCACGAGGTCAGGAGATTGAGACCATCTTGGCTAAAACAGTCAAACCCCGTTTCTACTAAAAATACAAAAAAATTAGCCAGGCGTGGTGCCAGACACCTATAGTCCCAGCTACTAGGGAGGCTGAGGCAGGACAATGGTGTGAACCCGGGAGACAGAGCTTGCAGTGAGCCAAGATCACGCCACTGCACTCCAGCCTGGGTGACAGAGCGAGACTCCGTCTCAAAAAAAAAAAGGCGGAGGGAAGCAAACTTACTAAGGGGTGTAAAAAGTAAAGTAGAGGTTCCTCTTCAAAGACTTTCCTCCCATCTAACTAGGATTAAATAGTAACTTCTCTTAGAAGCAAAAATTATTTAAAGACCTGTGCTAACATTCTTAAATATCTGCTAGCCGTAATAAAGAAATCAATGTACTTTGTGTTCTTAGCTCCCACAATTTAGCCTAAATATTTGCCCTGGCATGCTTATACTGGTCCAAGCAAGCATCAGGTCATCAGATCATAGCCTGTTCCTCTTCCTTATTTGAAGGTGTTCCTACCTTTCTCAGCATTCCACAAGTTACTTCCTCCTTCCTTTGTTCTCCTCTGCCTTTGCCTCTTTTTAAGAGTTCTAAGTTGCTAGCCAATAGGGACAAATATAGAATGTGAAGTCCTGTACCAGTCCATGGGAACTGGACACAGCAGTAGGCTGGATGTGTCAGGTTATAAATGACCCTGTCTCCTTTGTTCGGTATACTCTCATGGCAAAACTGCTGGAGAGTGTACCCTTTCTGCAGAAAGTAAAACTGGCCTTGCTGAGGAAATTAAATTTATGTTCAAGTGCTGTTTCTTTATGGCACCGGGGAACACGCATTTCTAACAGGGGCAATCCACTGTGCTTCCATTGGGCCCATGTACAGTCATAGTTTAGGTCTGCCTCTTATATGTTAATGGTTGTGAAGAAAATCAACTTCCAGTCTCTTCAAATGCAAGATTTCTTATGAAAACTGAGTGTTCCTTGAAATTTCTGGGTAAAAAAGCCTCATTGCACTATTCAATACTGGAAAATTGCTCCTTCTGAAAACTGACATTTCAATTTTAAATCGGTATCAGTTGATCAATAAGCACTTGAGCCTTCTGTAGAAAGCCCTTTTATATTTAAGAAGAGATAAGGTGCTTCAAAAGAGCAATTTAAAAAAAAATATTTATCTAAGCACCTATTGTATTCTTTGCAAAGCCCACCCTTTGTTATTAAAACAAAAATGTAATCATCACTGCTTAAAAAGGTCCAGGAGTGAAGAAGTAACACCTCTTCCATTAAAAGCCCCAAGATTTATCTTTCAGAAAAAAGTTTCTAGGTAACAAAAATAATACATCATGATTTTTCAAAGAAATTCTAGAAATTTTCAGAGGAAGTCAATAAAAGCAGTTTCCACTTTTTGAACACTTAACTCCATTTACTTTGATCTAGGCCCCTATACTCTTAGCCAAAAACTCTCTTTCTGAAAGGTGACCAACCTCCTCAATCTCACAAAAACATTTCATGCTATTGACTACTGCATTGCCTTTGTCATGCTCTCTCCTGTACTATTCTGTGAGGCTGCACTTTCATTCTGCTCTCTGAAGATCATTAATCCCTTCTTTCCAGCTCCTCCTCCAGAGCCTGAAGTTTTTAACCCTATTTTCTTTGAAATAGCATTCATGTCACTGAACGTGTTAGGGATGTGATGAATATCTGAATTGCCGGAGATGAATCCATACCGGTCTGCAGCAACCTCAATACTTGCCTCCTCAGAAGAATTCCACTGAAGGGCATAAGACAGAAAAAGGCACCGAAGCAAGTTTCAGAGTAGGAAAGAAAGTTTATTAAAAAGCTTTAGGACAGGAAAGAAAAGACGATACACTTGGAAGAGACCCAAGCGGGAACTTTGGAGGTCAAGTGTGGTGTCTGACCTTTTGATTTGGGGTTTTATATGTTGGTACTACTTCCAGTGTCTTGCATCCCTTTTACTGTGATCCTTTCCTTGGGGTGGGCTGCCCGCATGCCCGGCGGCCTGCTAACATTTGGGAGGTGAGCATGCGCAGTGTGTTTACTGGAGGTGCATGCATGCTTAACGGAAGCATTTTTCCCTTTTCCAGCGGAATGCCTCTGCAAAGTCATACTCTTGCCATTTTGTCTCTTAATGCACATGCCCAAGCCTACTCGTCCAATTCCTGAGCTGCCAATTACCAATTTCAAGTGTTTTTGTCTATTGTGAAATTGCCTCTCCTTGGCACCTGAGATCAATTATCACTTTCATGTAACAACTGTGAACCATCAGGAAACTGCCTCTCCCTGGTGCTGGCTGCCAACCATCATTTTAGAGAGGCCTTGTGATACCTGCTGAACCATCGCCTGATGATTGCCTGATATTCCTGGTGGGTGGAGAGTGGGGAGCCTTCTCTAGCCTGCCTGGCTAGCTACCTACTGTAACAAACTCAGCTGTCTCGATGTCTTGGCAATGAGAATGAGTTCAGTATTTGTTCCTCTCACCAAGTCTTTCACATTTCCAGCTGCCTTGTGAGGCATTCACTTGGATACAATGTCCTACTGGCCACTCGAGGATGATATACCCAAAATTTAACATCCTCTTCTATTCTTTACATTTGCCATTCAGTGTTCCTAGACACCCTGGATCAAAACATGGGAGTCATCTTTGATTCCTTCTCATATTCTAACATGCATCAAGTCCTGTTGATAACACTTTTACAATATGTCACACATCTTGTCATTCTCTCCACATTCTGACTTTCATTAATAACATTCAAGCCCTCATGACTACAAACCAGGAATACTACACAGGCTCCTTGAAGCTGTCTCCATCACCAAAGCATCTCTAAGTATCCTACACTACCAGACTAGTGTTTTCTTCTGCAGAGCCTGTTCAAAGGGGTTACTCCTAATTTTCTACCACAAAGTCTAAACCCCTTAGTGTGCTATCATCAACCTTCTACAACTGGTTCTTTTCCTGTCTTTCTAATATTATCTCTATACTTCATTCTTCAAACCAGCAGTTCACTTTCATATATCTCATGTCTTTTCCTTGGAATTCTTCCTCCTTTACCCTATTTTGTCAGAATCAATTTTATCTTTCCAGAAGGAAAACTAAAAAACTTTTCTCAAATTACCCAATTAGAAATCAGTTCTATTCTTGCAAATGCCTTTACCCAATTGTCTTATGTCCCTTATTACAGTGGAAGATTCCCTCATCCTCACTCCAAGTCTGAAATCCTCCCATGGGGCCTATCATACAAGTTTGAACATAGGAGATCCTTAAAAACAATGGCCAAGTATTTTGGAAGTTGTCAAAACCCTTGCCTTCTTTTTAAAAGGTTTATAAATAAGTACTGTTGAGAATCAAATACATAAAAGTTGCAAAGCTATAGGCTAGTATCCTGAACTTCCATTAATATGTTTACTAAGCATGCCAATGTGTGTTTCTGATTTAACCCCCTCTTTGTTGTTTAAAAATGATGTACAACCAACAGGGACAGCTCTAAGCCACACACAAACACATTCCATATTTCCAAATAAATGCTAACAGGAAAAATGTGTTTCTATAGGATTTGACTCTAACAGTTAAAAACTGACAAGGACAAACCCTGTTGTCTCGCTACTCTCTGCAAAAAAAAAAGTATGGAGGTGTCATTTTTATCATCTCATCAATGACAGTTAAGTCATATGTTTCCAAGTTCTTAAGTGTGGAAACACTAAAACTCAAATTTTGGTGGTGGGAGGATGTTAAATAGCATTTACTACTTCAGGATCTTAAGTAAATTCTGACATTTACCTTTTTCTCCCTTTCCTTCAATAATGTGTTTTAATGAGAAAAATATGAGTCCTGCTCTGAAAACACAATAAATGCAACAGCTTGAAAGAGAAGAAAGCAGTCTGGTGTCCAGCTGGGTGCCGAGTTAAGGAGAGCAACTGTCCAGACACACAAGCTGAACAGAGCGGGAATCATGACAGAGTAGGGCTTGTAGCAGACAGAGGTAAGCCACGCTGCAAGGTAACAAGCTAGATGTCTCCTTCAGCCCTGGTATAGGCCTGTTTCCCAGTATCTGCAAGAGGCAGCAGAACTTTTTGTTTGCCTTCTTGTAGGCTGTCATTTTGTATGCTCACCCCATAGGCCAGGCACTACAGCTAAGGTTTTACAGCTAATATCTCATTTATTCTGCAAGCAATCCTCTGTGAGAAAGGCACTATTAGTACCTTCAGTCGACACATGAAGAAATTGAGGTTTACGTGCCTTGCCCAGGTCACAGGCATAGGAAAGCCATTATTTGAAACCAGGTTAGATTCCACAGCTTAAATACTTAACTTCTCTGCTTCATACCTACAAACACACATGAAATTAGTTTATATCTCTTTACTTTTTTATTATACTATGTATTCTGATGTAGTCTTGCAAAAGGCCAGAGAAATTGACCAGGACTAGGATCCCGGAAAAAGAAACAACACATGCCAGCACACGTGATGGTGAAAGCTTCACCGTGAAACTTCATGCTCCTTGCTGGTAAGAACACTGCAACTACAGTAAGCAACTCTGAGGGATTCAGGGGCAAGACCTCTGTTGTAGGGTAAATTGTGTACCCTCAAAAAGATATGTCGAGGTGTCCTTATAAAAAGGGGAAATGTGGACACAGACACACACGCAGAGAGAATACTATGTGAAGATGAAGGCTCAGATTGGAATATAAGGCCAGGAAAGCCAGAGATGGTCAACAAACTACCAGAAGCTGAGAAAGGGAGAAACACAGAACTAATTCCACAGCTCTCGGAAGAAACCAACCCTGCAGACACTATCTCAGATGTCTAGCCTCCAGAACTTGCAGAAGAAATATATCTATTATTTACACCTCCCAGTCTGTGGTGCTTTGTTACAGTGGTCCTAGGAAACTCATAGCCCCCGCCCCCCATCTAAAAATTCAGAGATATGTGACTTACAGCAGTGAGAGAAAGGGCATCTTTCTTTTCTACCTTTCCACATAATCCCTAGGAAATGCCCCTTCATATGTGAAGCTCACTTCTTCTGGAAAACAACAGGGGACAATCTCTCTTCCTGCAATATGAAGGTTGGAACCAAGGGAGTCAAGTGATTCTCCATCAGGGCAGGTCATTAAACCCTTAGTCCATAACAATCTAATCTCTGGTCTGCAGGTCTGAGTACATTTTTCAACACTGAATATATTTTTGAAATCAGTGCTATCATGAGTATAATCATTCTACGTAAAGTTATAGGTAGCTACTACAGATAATTCCCTGGTAGTAATTCTCCCATGAAAATATTTTATAGCAAGAATATCAGTTAGACTGATGTACGGACTGGCAGAAGGGAGGAACTTTCTGTTGTAATGGTAAAGAACGGTATCTTTTGCTGGAATTATAAATGCAACATGGACTTTTCAGAGTGAATCAGCTAGACGTTACTGCTCTTGAAAGCAAAATTTTTCCTGCAAATATCATCATTGTCTGGATGTGTTTCAGATGTATATTTTCGTTTACCTCTGGCTGTTCATTAGTCACAACTTCTCTAATTAGCAAATCTTTACTTTTTTTTTTTTTTTTTGAGACGGAGTTTCACTCTTGTTGCCCAGGCTGGAGTGCAGTGGTGTGATCTCAGCTCACTACAACCTCCCCCTTCCCGGTTCAAGCGATTCTCCTGCCTCAGCCTCCCAAGTAGCTGCCATTACAGGCTCCCACCACAATGCCCAGCTAATTTTTAGATTTTTAGTAGAGACGGGGTTTCACCATGTTAGCCACGCTGGTCTCAAACTCCTGAACTCAAGTGATCCAACCACCTCGGCCTCCCAAAGTGCTGGGATTACAGGCTTGAGCCACCGCAACCAGCCAAGTCTTTACATCTTTTTTTTTTTTTTTTTTTTTTTTGAGACGGAGTATCCCTCTATCACCCAGGCTGGAGTGCAGTGACGCGATCTTGGCTCACTGCAAGCTCCGTCTTCAGGATTCACGCCATTCTCCTGCCTCAGCCTCCCGAGTAGCTGGGACTACAGGTGCCGCCACCACGCCCTCCATCTACCCATCTTGGCCTCCCGAAGTGCTGGGATTACAGGCGTGAGCCACCGCACCCAGCCCCAAGTCTTTATATCTTTTAAAATGAAAATTAGGTGGCCGGGCGCGGGGGCTCACGTCTGTAATCCCAGCACTATGGGAGGCCGAGGCGGGCGGTTCACGAGGTCAGGAGATCGAGATCATCCTGACTAACACGGTGAAACCCCGTCTCTACTAAAAATACAGAAAATTAGCCGGGCCTGGTGGCAGGCACCTGTAGTCCCAGCTACTCACGAGGCTGAGGCAGGACAATGGCGTGAACCCGGGAGACGGAGCTTACTGTGAGCAGAG
>NW_012103521.1:2715684-2725241 GCF_000951045.1 Mandrillus leucophaeus
GGTCTCGATCTCCTGACCTCGTGATCCGCCCGCCTCGGCCTCCCAAAGTGCTGAGATTACAGGCTTGAGCCACCGCGTCCGGCCCATACTGAGATTTTTTTATACGCTTTTGACGTTACTCTTTTTTTGTCGGCCTAGACCTTATTACACACAGCAGCCAATATACGTTGTGATACTTGAATAAAACAGTGCTTCCTAAAACACCATGTATCAGGAGACCATACCAGAGGTGCTGCTGCATGGTCATTTCTATGTAAAATTCAACCAACCTCTTCACTTTAGCAACAAGGAAGCCTATTTCTCTGAAGTACGTAACAGTTATTGTCCAATTCATTACCATACAGAAGAGTAACAATTGTCTTGGTGAATAAAACAATTAGTGTGAAGACAGCCTCCCACACGTTTTATTAAAATTGTAATTAGCAACATACTGCTTCACAGTAACACCTAGGCTATACAGGAAATATTTCAAATCATTTTCCAGTGGTATAAATAAAAATTTCAAGATCACTTGTAGAATACCCATTATATTTTTAAAATGCAATCAGTGTTGCAGAAAGTAAGGCAGGGAAGCTAATGATACTGTGAACAAGGTAAAGTATGAACAATACAGTCTGCATTGGAAAGGCAACTAAAAACTTCAGATCCTCTGACATAAATCACAGCATGAACCAACATTTAGTCTTATATTATACAAACATATCTTAAATAATTGTTATTATAGTCAACTTTTATTTTGAGCTAATTATATTCATGAGATAAATTCAATAAAACTTCACAAAAACATGAAGTAGGAACTTTTATATCCCCATTTTAAAGTTGGGGAAACTGAGGCTTAGAGGGGTTGAGTGACCTGACCAAGGTTATAACCAGTAGCTGGTAAGTTGCAGAACCTGCACTTATATCCCAGTCAGACTCCCAACACAACCTGCGCTTGGTCTTTAGACCACTCTGCTTCATAGAAGCAGCCTGAGAAGAAACAGGCTGGGGCGGAAGTTTCTACCACAGTTCAGCCAAAGAGGTTGCTGAGAAGGTGTAACTTAGAACAACTTTATTAAATATGTTATGCACTATATATACTTTTCCCCTAAGCTTACCACCATAGCAAAGTTATTCTTAGACCAACTACTTACATTAAACTGCTGGAATAGGCTAAAGTTATTTTTATTATTTTCACCAAAATGTAAAGGAGGCTGTAGTGTAAGTTAAAATGCATGTAAAGGGCTGTAAATAATTATTCATTTGTTTTGGAGTAAATGCCACTAGCTTTTCCTGAAATTTTTCACTACTAAAACAAGAAGCTAAAGGATTCAATTTACCATGAGAGCCTTCAGCTGGGGTATCAGTCTATTATAAAACTAATTTTTACAGCAAATAAAATTCATTCTTCAGCCGTGTTTCAAGATACCTTAGTAACCAGCTCTATGTTTTTCCCTCAGTAGTTCTCAATGCTTTCACTGAAATATCACTGAAATACAGGACCGCAATGAATTCAGCCAGGTCGTCCTGGCTACAAATAGTCTCCTCCCAAAACTCCACCCCCACCTCAACCCCAATCTTATTAAAATCCAGCACTCAAAAGGCCTGGGAGGTTGCTCATACTCACTTCAGATACACACACTGAGTTCCATCTATATGGCTGGCCCTGTTCTAAGTTTCCGGTGTTCTGGTATTCTAACCCATCCTATTATCTCTGAAAAGCCAAAATATATAGCTGATAACTCATAAACCTAAATCTACAACATATAAAAGCAAAGCAGTGGAAATCACTTCATCAGGCTCTCCACTGTTATCTTAGTTTGCTTTGTCCTTCTGTAACAAAACACTGGAGACTGACTGATAACTTACAGAGAAATTTATTTTCTCACACTTCTGCAAGCTACGAAGTCCAAGATCAGTGCCCTGGCAGGTATGTTGTCTGGGAAGGGCTGCTCTCTGCTTCCAAGATGGCGCCTTGTTGCTGCATCCCCGGGGAGAAACATCGTGTCTCCACATGGTGGAAGGCAGAAGGGCAAGCTAGTTGAATGCTCCTGAAGCCTTTTTTTTTTTTTTAAGGCTCATGATCCCAGTTCACCAGGGAAGAACTTTCATGGCCTAATTACCTCATAAGGGGCCCATCTCTTAGTACCATATTGTCATCATCCTAGTTGACATGATATTGTTAACACCTGAATTTTGGAGGGGACGTGAACAAACCACACCACCTGTGGAAACCAATGTTCTTTTAAGGCAACCCAATCTCTACCCTTCAGACACAAATACTAGGTTAAATACAGGACCGTGATATCAACATATGACTGAGAGTTTTCTATAGTGGATATAATGTACAGAATATACAGACTGTCTTACCATATAATTTTTTAACTTCTTTTTTTCTTTTGAGACGGAGTCTCACTGTCACCCAGGCTGGAGTGCAATGGTGCGATCTCGGCTCACTGCAATCTCTGCCTCCCAGGTTCAAGCAATTCGCCCACCTCAGCCTCCCGAGTAGCTGGGATTACAGACACGTGCCACCAAGCCCAGCTAATTTTTGTATTTTTAGTAGAGATGGGGTTTCACCATGTTGGCCAGGCTGATCTCGAACTCCTGACCTCAAGTGATCCACTTGTCTCAGGCTCCCAAGGTGCTGGGATTACAGGCATGAGCCACCACGCCCGGCAAATTTTCTCAACTTCGGATTCAAGTGATTCACAGATGAACTCTTCCATGTTGACTTACTTCTCTTAGAATCCCAGGCTCCTTGTCTTTATTTTTCCAAAGGATTTCTATTAGCATCACTGCTACCTTTTCTTGAGTGGTTATTACAAGGCAGAGACTATTGGTAGCCTTATATAAATATTCAGAAGGATCCCATGATAACTAACTACTTCTTTTCTGCAAATGGCAAAACTGCAACTTGCATCAGTTAGATAATAGTCCCAAAGTCAAACAGTCAATAACTAAGGCATGTATCTCCGGGTTCACACTCTATTCTCTTAATATACTTTCAAGATGTGGTTAAATTCACCTTCTCAAATTGAAAAATCATTGATTATGGTAATTGGAGTATGACCATTTTAATATATTTATAATAGAAGCCTTTATAAGAGGTAGTAATGCAAATACCTCATTTGACCTAACACAAAATAAAACCATAGATGCTGTTAAAAAATAAAACACACACACACAAACACACACACGCACACACAACCAGCAAAAGTCACATGATTTAGAGTCCTTCACTTGTTTGTGGAATCAAAATTGTATAAATATGCAAGGCAGAGCTTGGCCTGCTCTATGAAATGTCACTAACAATACACCTCAATTTGTGTTTCCCCCCAACACAAGCCCTTTTTTTCTGTGTGAGTTGGTAGATGGGGAAGAGGGAAAATGTGCATCATTTATACCTTTCAAGAACAAAAGACGAACCAAATTCCAATGACAAGCAGTAAAAAGAGGGAGGACAAAGGATGAGGAGAGGAGTGAGAGAGGAGGGCGCCCCAGGAGTTAACACTAGCTGAACAAATTGCGGGCCTGCGCCCTGTCCCACATGCCGGCTGAGGCCAGCGGGCTGCCCTGGGACCAAGTCACATGTGCCCTCTTCTCACGCATCAACAGAGCCTGTGCAAATAAGTGAACAGTCACAAGTGAGTGACTGAAGCACCCTGGAGCCATCAAATTGTAAAGAAGGGTTTCTATCAGAAAGCTGAAAATCACATACTGGGGGCACAAAGCAGTTGATATTGAAAAACATCCCTAGGGATCAAGAAAGCATAAAAGTCAAGTCATTTTCCCAAGTCTCATATACAGTAGATAAGCCTATTGAGAACATTGTAAGCTATGCTAATTGGTTCAGAGGTTATATATCTCTTTTGTTTGTTCCAACTGAGCCTTCACATGCTGCAGTGAATTGGGGAAAAAGACAGTATAATAAATCTATCTGAAACAAAACAGCATTAGGGTTTGAAAGATGCTAATAAGCTGCAGTGTTCCAACTTGAAAACTCCCCTTCCCACCCCCACACCATATTACTAGCTCCTAAGTCATTTCTAAAAGCACAGGAAGAAGGTGTTTAAAAATTCTTCAACTCCTCATACTGTTAATTCTTTATTACAGCTAATACTTTTAAAATTAAATCAAGTGTCATTTGACAGAGTAACACTAATTTAGTCATTTATAATGAAAGCATGTTCTTCTACATATAAAATGTTAGGGAAATATTATATTTGCATCTTGTCATTGGAAAACTGAATGAACATTAATTCAATAATGCTTCTTAGAACTTTACTACTTTCAAAGTAAATCTGTCCCTACATTTAGAACTGAAGATATATTCTAATTTTGAAAAAAAAAAAAAAGACTGAGTCAATTGATTTTGATTTCTTATCCTGGGAAAAAGATGAAATGACACGTGTAAATGAAAGCACGACAAAAAGTATTAAGTCCTTTAAAAATGTTAAATATTATTTCGAGATCTTAAGAATCCTAGAACCAAAAGGTACTAAAAAAGAAAATAATGTTCTATCCTTTGCATCAGCAACAGTTAGCTTTGTGTAAATAGCCAGGTACTGAGGACACTGTGGAAACAATTCTGAATAATTAGCCATACTACCATTGTGTAATTAAACACTACAGTGGTTACGTGCATATGTGTGTACTCATTCTATCAAAAGGCGCCCTTACAAAGTAGACATAAAAATATACCACACTTTAAGGTATCTCAGAGGAATGCCTGGACAACATGTATTAATTTCCTCTGGCAACAATCAATCACATTTTGTGGTCTGATTTAGATCTTCAGCACATTTTAATTCACCGTAATTAAGCTAGAACTGTACACATACTAGGTGGCAAAGTACTCTATATCTTCAAAAAAATAAAAGATGAATATGAGAATATTCATCTCCAGAATCTGTATCATGTGAAAATAAAATGTAAAGTAACATAGAGAGAGGCCAGGTGCAGTGCCTCAGGCCTATAATCCCAGCACTTTGAGAGGCTAAAGTGGGAGGATCATTTCAGGACAGGAGTTCAAGACAAGCAGAGGCAACATAGCAAGACCCCCATCTCTACAAAAAAAAATGGAAAAAAAATAAAAAATAGCTGGGTGTGGTGATGCATGCCTGTTGTCCCAGCTACTCAGGGAGCTGAAATGGGAGAACTGCTTGACCCCAGGAAGTTGAGGCTGCAGTGAGTCATGATCAAATTACTGCACTCCATCCTGGGCGACACAGCGAGACTGTGTCAAAAAAAAACCATTGAGGAGAGGAGAGGGAATAGAAAGTGACTGTTTAATGGGTACAGAGTCTCCTCTGGAGGTGTTGACATGTTTTGGAAATAGAGGTGATGGTTGCTCAACATCATGAATGTACTCAGTTGAATGTCACTGAGTTGTACACTTCAAAATGGTAAATTTTATGTTATGTGAATTGCACCTCAAAAACAATTACAGTACTGAACTCCACTTGATAGAAAGATAGGTGCTTTATACAGAGCATTTTGTTTTCAGTCTTGATAGTAATGCTAATGTATCATTATCCCCATTTTCAGATAAGAAAAGCCAAGAAAAAGTGGACACATCTGGAACACCACAGTACACAGATTTTAACTCAAGGCTGTTCACACTCTTTCCCCTCTACCTTGCTGCTTCCTGCTTCTGTGGGAATTTCTCAAGCAGGGGAGTAAGAAAAAACACTCTTGATTAAGTCAGAACAGCTTAGCAAAGCACAGGGCAGGGAAGTATATGTCATGTTCTGAAAATGATAAGAAGCTTAGAACGGTTAACAGTTGGGGCAGGAGAGCAATGAAGATAAAGCGTAAGCAGTGGCTGTGGAGGTAAAGCCTACCAAAGGTCCTCTGTGCCTGGTAAGGAGTATGGGCTTTGTCTTGTTACCCACAGCAGTAGTTCTCAAAAAGTGTGTCTCAAAATCACTGGCAGGTTTCCTAAAGTACAGATTTCTGATTCACTTTTGTCTAGGGTGGGGTCTGAGAATTTACATTACTAAAAATTTACCAACAATGTTGATGCTGCTGGTTCAGTGACTATAACTTCTGGCCTATAGAATAATCAGAGGTTTTTACGTAGAAAAGCAACATAATTTTATGAATATATAAAGCATTATATATGGAAAAGTTATCTTGCAGTGGAGTTACTAAATCCCTTCCCTTCTGAAGTTGGTATTTATCAGGAGGAAAAGCCTTTGTACCACTTTTCCTGTGGCAAAGAGCATAGCTCTCACTTGTGTTAGTATTAGGTCTGATTCTTATATCTGAGAGTATCTGATTGTCTTAATTTCACCATTCATTCCATAACTTATGGAAATATATATAACATTTTATTTAGGACAGGTAGCAGAGAATACAGACGAGATTACTGCAATGTCCAAAGTAAAAATAAATAAATAAAAACTTAAACTAGGATAACAAAAATAGGGTTTGGAGGTAGGGATGTCATGACCTACATAAAAATAAAAAACCCTTAGTAACATGGAAAGATAAAAAGCTCAAGAATTGGAATTACATAGTATGGGAATATACTTTTTCTCGAACTAGTGACTAATTAGAGGAGAAGTCATGTAAAAAGAACAGTCAAAGATAAGTTATGCCTCCATGAAGGAAAAGCAGAAAGAAGAAGCATCTGGTCCTACACTACAGAAGCCCAGAGATGATGTTCACCCCCATCCAGGTCACTGAAGGTATGGATGAGCTCACTCAACTGGCTTCCCTAAACAGGGGGAAAGTGGCACGATAGCACCCCAGCAATTATGACATTCTGTTCGAATATTTCTTTTTTAAAGGCAAAGAGGCAGGGAGGTAAGCAAAAAGAAGAAATTTTACTTTTCTTTTTTTTTTTTTTGAGACAGAGTTTCACCCTTGTTGTCCAGGCTGGAGTGCAATGGCACGATCTCAGCTCACTGCTACCTCTGCCTTCTGGGTTCAAGTGATTCTCCTGCCTTAGCCTCCCAAGTAGCTGGGATTACAGGCATACACCACCACCCCTGGTTAATTTTTTGTATTTTTAGTAGAGATGGGGTTTCACCATGGCCAGGCTGGTCTTGAACTCCTGACCTCAGGTGATCCACCCTCCTTGGCCTCCGAGAGTGCTGGGATTACAGGTGTGAGCCAACGTGCCCGGCCATAAGAAGAAATTTTTCAAACGCATTGAATCTGGCCCAGCAATATACTTTTTCCCAGGAAAATCAACATCTTCTTCTTGTGAAGAAAATTCATAAGAGGAAAAAAAAAAATGCTATCAAATGACATTTCCAAACCAAAGCCAAGCAAACTACTGGCATTTCAAGAAATTTCAAATATTTAGTCTCTCAAAGAGGGACAATAAACTATAAACAGAGAGAGAACCAACTCCTATAGCCTCAATTCACCCCCTCACAATTACAGCAAGACTGTCCCCGACAGCATGGCCATGGACAGTTTACCCATCTATTTTTTTTTTAAGAGACAAGATCTCACTCAAGCTAGAGTATGTGGTGAAAGGAACCCGTAAGCTTAATTCATCCTACCTCCTCAGCCTCCTAAGTAGTTGGGAGCACAGGCACACACCACCACACCCAGCTAATTTTTTGTTTTTGTAGAGATAAGGTCTCACTATGTTGCCTAGGCTGGTCTCAAACTCCTTGCCTAAAGAAATTATCCTATCTTGGCCTTCCAAAGTGATGGGATTACAGGCATGAGCCACTGTGCTCAGCTAGCTTACTCATCTTTACTGAGCCACTTCTTCCTCTGTAAAATGAAAGATAACATGAATAGTACTTGTCTTGCCTACTTCACCAGTTAGATGTGAAAAGCAAATATAATAGAACACAGAAAGCAAACTGAGGGCATAAAGCAAACTCTGTGTATTCCTATTATTATCTTACAATAGATTCAAGGTTACATTCAAAGAGGGAAGATGAACCAAATGCCCATCAGTTAGGATTCTTTCTATAGTATTAATAACAAGTTTCTTCAGATTCTCTGCCTTCATTCACAGTTCACTGTTTCATCAGAGGTGAACATGAATCAGAACTGTTTGCATATTCCAGTAAAGAGCCTGGCTTAGTCTATATTTCTATATAATTTAAGTCAGGGATGGCATTTTACTTCAAATAAATATTAATCATACCAGATGAAAGGACAAACTTTGTTTAATGAATCTTTCCATTGTTCATGTTGCTAATTCATCACAGTAATATTAATTTACAGAACCCATGAATCCGTGTGTCTGCTTATACTCTGTTTTAAATGTTTCTTAACCATTATAGTACACTTAAGCCTATTTGTTCTTCCCTCTTTATTAACAACCTCTAAAATTCAGCATACACACAATTAGAGCCCACAGGGTGCAATTCTCTTTTTTCCCCTGACACAGTTCTAGATGGTCATGATTGCTTGGCAAACCTCTACCTCCTACACCTGCCATTCACAAGATTAGAAAACCCATTTAACTTTATCCTACATATCAGACACTGGTTTCAAAAAGACAAAAGGGTGAATCTGGAGACTTGAGGAAGCCATTTAGCAAAAGGAAGCGCTTTATTACCTCAAAGAAGTATCCCTCAATGAGTTAGGAGTAGCTGGTGACAGACAGAAGTAGGTAACAGGTTTTCCTTTCTTTTATTTTCTTTTTGGAGGCAGAGTCCCCCTAGGTTGCCTGAGCTGTTCTGAAACTCTTAGGCTCAAGTGGTCCTCTGCCTTGGCCTCCCAAAGTACTGAGATGAACCACTGCGCTAGACTTTCCAGTAACGTCCATTCAGAACTTCTTGGTTCTGAAAGTGAAGAGAGAGAAAAGCTGCAGGAGTTTAGAACTTCAGCACCCTGGAAAGAGAAGAGAAACAGAGTAGGTCCAAGAACCTAAGAGCAGGAAAGTGCTTAAGGTGAGTGCAAGGATGTTAAGGATGTAATTATACATTCTCCAGAGATGAAAAGACCAGGACATTAGCTCTTGAACATGAAAAAGGTCTGGGAAGGCTGTGAGGGAGAAAAGGTAAGCAAGCTAGTAAGTTTTTTCTTTTCCTTCTAGGAGATTGTAACTAAATAAATTTAATAAGGTAAAGAGACATATGCAAAATATTGGTGGGGAGAAGAGACATATTTACCTGACATTGCTAACCCACAACTCAGGTAACCCCACTGTGCTCTTATTGCTGTTCCTAAGCTACCAAACCTTGCAGTAAAAACTTAAAAATCACGTACCCATGAAATTTGCGCCACCCAACTTCAACTTCACTAGTATTTACCAATAGTTGCAATGATGTAAGAATTTTGAATATTTCCATTGAATTTGTAGAAAAATACTTATTTCCCTTACTCTAAATATTTATATAAAGGGTCAGAAGGTATACTGTACTATAATCTCTGTACTCAAATAACATTGTTATAACTTGCCCCCAAAATAAAAAGCACTCTACCTAAAAGATATTTCCAAAACATTACAGAATAAAATACTTTTATTAAGTTATATTTAAAATATAGTAGCAGATCTGATTTTTTAAAAGAAAATCCATAACATACGTTCTGTAAGGAAATCATTTAAATGTTGTAGGGACACTGGAAAGTCTATTCTCATCTCATGCCAAAAT
>NW_012103521.1:2730297-2756710 GCF_000951045.1 Mandrillus leucophaeus
AATATCTGTTTTTAATCAGCTAAGAGTATTACAGAAACACAAATCCATACTGACATCATAAGATGAATTAGGTCAAAGATAATTTTAAGGGATAAAGATTTTAAGAAGTAAATCTAACTTAAGCAACTGTCTGAAAAATTTAGCAAACATTTCAGGGAAAAATATAAATTCATTTACATATAACTAGGTTCTGTATTTTTTCAAATCCTTTAAGAATAAAGTCTAAACCTCATTACAAACAATTCCTTAAATATCCCCTTTCCAACTCAGAAATAGTTAAAACAACAAACAAGCTATTCCACATGTAAAATGGACTTCAGTGCAGAAAATAAGTCCACTGACATTTCATAAATAATGTCCCTTAGCCACCTCATTAGACTCACACCATCTAAAATTAACTGTGGGAAGAAAAAACATGAAAGATAGAAAATGATAAAAACTGCTTTGCCTAGTAGATAGTGAAAATATAAATATGAAAAAGTTTCACCAGTTTCCATACTGGGTATAATAATTAAAACATACAACCCTAGCCCCCAACCAAAACATAATATTTGATAGAAACAGCCTGATAAAGCTCTCTGAACAAACAAAATAGTGTTAGGGCTAAATACAAACTGTATGGTTATATAGGCTCCTATAATTAAACACTTTTCATTTAAACACTTATTTCACTTCTAGCTTGTAATAAGAAAGTAGGTATGCATGAGGAATTTATTTTAAAATGCCATCTACATAAATCAACTACAGCATAGCTGAGTAGTAAAAATGTTCTAACAAAAACAAAAACTTTTATTGTAAGATCCCTAGTACTTGGAATGGTTCCCACTTCACAGTACCCCAACAAAAACTAAGGAAAATCTCTCGTTAAGAGCTCTAAGGAGGCCGGGCGTGGTGACTTACGCCTGTAATCCCAGCACTTTGGGAGATGGAGGTGGGCGGACTACCTGAGGTCGGGAGTTCGAGATCAACCTGGCTAACATGGTGAAACCCTGTCTCTACTAAATATACAAAATTAGCTGGGCGTGGTAGTGCACACCTGTAATCCCAGATACTGCAGAGGCTGAGGCAGGAGAATTGCTCGAACCCGGGAAGCGGAGGTTGCAGTGAGCCGGGATCATGCCACTGTACTCCAACCTGGGGTGACAGTGAGACTCTGTCTCAAAAACAAACAAACAAAAAAAAATGAAAAAAAAAGAGCTCTAAGGAGCTGGAGACCCTTTCTTCAAAGGCATAAGGCCCAGATCACTGTTGAGACAAAGGGAAGAGCTGTACCAAGCAGTGTTCTAATCAAGGAATTCCCAGTAATGAGAGTCTAAAAAGTAAACATTTAACACTAATTCATCAGTGTTACTTCAAAATAATGGCAGGTGCTCATTTTTCTACCCCAAATGTAATCAAATATCTTTTTTTGCTATCAAAAATACCAGCTGGAGAAGAAACTCTCAAAGTACAAATTGGAGAAAATTAAGTCAGCACCACTGATCTCTATGTCAACGTGAATAAAATAACTACAATAAAAGGAGTCACTTCTGAACGGTGAGAGCCATTACAATTTATTGGGCAACATATAATGTACTATACCTGTGATACCTTTCCATTACTGCCTTATACCATTATTTAAACAGGGGGAGGGGAGACTAATCATTTATCTTTTCAGGTGTGTGTGTCATCATTTCTCAACTAGATTATAATTCCCTTGAAGAAGGAAGCTAGAAAGTAAGATGTTTCCTTGCATTTTTTTTCTAACACTTTGCAACCATGTAGATACATATTAGATGGTTTTCTCTATGACTTCTTAACGGAAAGGAAATCCCAGCAAATAGAACACAGGGAGATCAAGAAAAGAAACACATCAGCAAAACATAAATCAGGTAATCAGAGCAGGTTAACTTTCTATATTGTTCGACAGGCAACAAAAAACAGTTAAAAGACCGTAGGCTCTGCAGCAACCAGAACATGGGAAGAACTCTAAAAATCAGAAAAGGACATAAAACAAAGTAGACTTGCCACACTTAGAATTTCAACATACTTAAATCGAGGTGGTGACATAAACTTCTACCCAGTGCCTTTTTCCCCATTTAGCAGCTGTTTAACAAATATCTGCAGAAATGAACCAAATCCTTTAATAAACAAGGATAGTCTCTGAATCATGGTCTCTAGAATCAAGGAGACTAGAGAATTCCAAAGTGACAAAGGGAACCATGTTTCAGGATTGTAAATCAGGTTAGACAGTGAAAGACTGCCATTTTAATCTTCAATATCATTATTTTCTTTAGGGCATTTGGGATTTGAGAATGAATGTGGTAATAAACCATTCCTTTTGCTGCTGCCCTACCTTGTGAAGTTTACTTAAATTATGCAGTCCAACAACAGGCAGACAAATATGAATGGACATATATTTTGCTAAATATATTTTCCTGTTTGAAAACAAAGAGCTTTACTGCCGGCAACTTGGTAAAATAAATAAAAGTCACGTGATACACAAAAAATAAAAAGTTACATTCTCACATTCCAGTGTTCTAACAATGTGCCCCTAGTTTGTTTTTATTTTGTGATTTGTTTCTTTTGTGTGAATGTGTGTGTTCTGTGTGGTGTGTGTTGCGGGGGGGGGGGGGGGTTGTTTGTTTGCTTCAGATTAAAAATTAAAATAGCTGAAACCAGAAAGAATGAGAGGGCTCAGGATTAAGCACAAGGTAGGGAAATTCCTTCCCAATTGCATTTCTCAATCCCTTTGGTATCAAAGCAAAATGGAGTTTTCCCTCTAAGTCTTTCTCATCTAATGTTTTAGTGCTCAAGAGATCCCCAGCAGCTTCCAGGTCTAAAGAGAGGCCTCAAAGTAAAACTGAATTCTTTCCCATTGGCATGGATCTCTATGAAACCTACACACGACTACATCTTTAAGAGAAGCAAACACTATTAAGAAAGGTCTCTTCCCTTCTATGCCAGGTAATAGCCTTCAGTTGTTCACTCTTATTATTCCCAGTTGGAAACTGAACAAAAAGACACAGAAATTGTAAACTAAACTATTTTCTGAAAATTCTGAAGTGGCTGGAACCAAAACCAAACAAACAAACAAAAAAGACACACACAAGGAAATCAATGAAACTCAGAAAGCTGCAGGGCAGAATTCTGTAATAAAGCCAATGTTCTCCACCAAAAAAATTAATATGCTGTTAACTCCAGCTGAAAATACGCTTTTAAAATTAAAACCCCAAAACACAAAAATGAAGCATATGGAATTACTCTGACAACATACTAACGCCACATTTCCTAACTACTTTCAGACTTCACGATGGAAGTTAAAAAGAAGTTAGCCTTCACCTACAAATGGAAGTGGCTTTAAGGTGAATGAGAAAGAGAAAAGTTAGAAGTCTTGCTTCCTTTTAAAGTTCACAACGTCAGCTTTCCCATTGGCAGTAAAGCAGGAAACCAGTCCCCAATATCAAATTGTACCCCTCTATTTTCTATAAGGTAGGAGGAAACACTGATGTATCAGGCCATGAGATCATAGTAATGACATGAGACCTAATACCCAACTCCATGTAGGAGATATACTTAACCACAACATACCATATCAATTTCATGTATCCTTTCCACTTAATATGCAGGTTCTCCCAACACATCTTCTCTAGGATATACTGCCCTAGCCAATGCCTTTCAAAGTGGCTTCCACACGCCAAAAAAGGAGAGTTGCACAAAATAATTAACTGGGGTACGGGAGAAATATCTGGAACTTCTATTTCTGTCACATTATTTGGGTTTCCATTTATTTTAGACTTACAATATTCAAGATGTACTATTCAAGTATTATATGTATATATTTTTAAATATATATGTAGTATACATGTGTTTTGGAAGGATGATGTGAACTGGTTTAAAAAAAGAACTACTCTAGTTTACAGCAGTTCCACTCTACATATTCATGTCTGCTAATAATTAATGGAAAATATAGCTATAGCCAGGCGCGGTGGCTCAAGCCTGTAATCCCAGCACTTCGGGAGGCCGAGACGGGCAGATCACGAGGTCAGGAGATCAAGACCATCCTGGCTAACACGGTGAAACCCCGTCTTACTAAAAAATACAAAAAACTAGGCGGGGGAGGTGGCGGGCGCCTGTAGTCCCAGCTACTCTACTCGGGAGGCTGAGGCAGGAGAACGGCGTAAACCCGGGAGGCGGAGCTTGCAGTGAGCTGAGATCCGGCCACTGCACTCCAGCCTGGGAGACAGAGCGAGACTCCGTCTCAAAAAAAGAAAAAAGAAAAAAAAAAGAAAAGAAAAGAAAATATAGCTATAATCAGAATTCTCATCATCCATGTACTCCATTCTACAACTTGTAGGGTATTGTTATAAACATTCTCATGTATCACAATCTTGGACGTAGCAGGCAGAGAGAGGTGCAATGCCGTATTTCAACAATTGAGAAAACCAAGACTAGGAGAGAACCATTTGAGGTTGATCGCTGCTTTGATCCTCCTCCCTACCCCCCTTTCCAGTTGCTCCTCCATTCCTTTGCTTCATTTACTACAGAAGCTTGTACCCTTGAGACAAAAATCACTCCCTTGAGGATCCTTCAAATGGTGGAAAAAATAAGTAAGCTAAGTAATTCATGAAATGACAACTTAGTAGGAAGCACTCTTTCCCCAGATTTGCATTAAACACACAACCATACTTCCAGCCAGATTTTAAACCCAGATGAAATCATAAATGTCAATCCTCCACTTAGAAGAATGTGAATTTAGACATAAAGAAAAATCAGTCACTTACTGAAGAAAAATCCACAATCAGAATCTTACAGCTGGGACACATTTCTACTCACTGGACTACAAAATATCCTAGAGTCAGATCAATGGCAACAAAAGGGAAGGTTTGCCTCTAGCCAATCCCTTCTCTCTTTTTTTTTTTTTTTTTTTTTTTTTTTTGAGAAGGAGACAAGAGGCAAAGGAGGGTCTTCAGGAAGGCTTAGAAGCACTCTGTCTGGGCCTCCCCCCACCTCTCTCTCAGATACATACAAACACACATGCGCGCGCGCGTGCGCACGCGCGCGCGCACACACACACACACACACACACACACCCTGGCAGATACCTTTTTGTAAAAACAGCTACAAAAAATTATTTAAAGGCTGAAAACCTACCCAGCACCAACACAAAAAAAGGTTTATCTTCTAATACTATGAATTGTTCTAAGGACTTCTATTTAAATGGACAGCCCTACTTGCTTTTTTTAATATCTATTAATTTCCCTCAAAGTCCAGGAAATTATTCAAACCCATTTAGCATCCAAGCTCATTTGCCCTTAATTGAAGCATTTCTAATCAAAAATTCTAACGTACCTTGTTTTCATTGTGAAAGAAACTACATAAACAAGTTTATCATGCAAAGTAGCTTGTCAACATTATATTTATTGTACCCATGAAAAACTAAATGAAGGCATTTCCCTCTATAAACTCCGTATCTTGTCTCTATGCAAAAAGGAACATTCAATAATTTTTGTTAATTTCATTGCAATAAATGTCACATTATCAAAATTAGGAAAAAAGAGGCTACTCAGAAGTAACTCAAAGGCACTGTGCATCACACAAGCCTTGAACTGTAACGCCATAAATAGCCACCCACATTGTACTCAGTCTAGAAAGGGTAGAAAATATCAATGTCCATAGGCCACCGATTTATTTTCATTGTCCTCTACTTGGAGATAGTGTGGTTCAATGACTATGCCAAACGCTGATCTCAAAAGTTTTGTTTCAAAATGTGCCTTTGTAATCAGCTCTCCAAAGCGATCATGAGTGAGATCTTTGACTTGTACAAACATCAGTTAATACTTCCACAAAATCAGGCAGGAGGAGTATTAGAGACAGTATTGGCCAAAGAGGTCTGTTTAGAGTTCCTGATCCTTCCTTTATCTAAACACTAGGAAGGCCAGCAAAGCTCTCAGCTGAAATGCAGATAAAATATCTACTGAATAAAGCCTGTAATCAATTCTAAGAACCTATATTTAGCACAATCAGATACATATCATACATAGAGTCCACTGAATTTTATCCTTTTGTTCAATCAGTTTAATCAAATAGTAGATAAACATAATGTAAATATTCCTTAACTTGGGACCATTTAACTGTCCTCTCTTTTTCAACACTCTTGCCTTATCTTTATCCAATGTTCACAGTGGGAGGGGAGGCTGAGATGATGTGTTTTTTTAGGACCTCAAAGTTAAGTTTTCCTAAGGAGCATCCAGCCATCATTAGGAAGCATCAGAGTCAAATATTCAATCCTTCATTGTTTATGTATTTATGTTAATGGTGTGACTGTTACATATTTCTAAATAAATAGAAGTGTTAAGAGGCTTTTCTCTGGGGATTGGGGGGTCTTCAATTCTACCAATTTAGCTTAAGACCACCAATGTGGTCTTTGGAGAAGGCCCTGCTTTCTAAAGCACACAGTTGTAAACAGCAACTGGTTGAAGGCCTAATTAGCATTAAACAGGCCCCAGGAATGAACAGCAAGATGACAAGGGTCACTAAACTAAAGAGGAGGTCAAACTACCCCAGTCCCACAGGACAATGCCCAAGGTACCCATGCAAATTAGAGAAGCAGCCTAGGCATGTAGAGATGAGCAGCAGCATTAAAACCTCTAAGCCGCCTTTCACTTTCCTCTCCAAAAAATCATAATAATAGTAACAATAATAGAGGAAAGAAAGAAAAAGAAAAGAAAACCAAATGGCCTACTTCTTCACTGTAGCATGATACGTAATTAGTAATCACTTCTGTCCTGGAGAAACAACAAATAAAAGGCAGCTAAGAACATCGCAATGGCAACCAAGAAGAATTACGGAACACAATTAGCATCTGTGTTAAGATGGGCTGCGGTTTTCTCCCACAACATCCCAGTATTTCCACCACAAAGAGGAAATCTGTACAACCAACTGCCAACTTGTAGATTTTTTTTATGCTAAAAAAAAAAAAATAAAGAGCAAACTCCACACACATACTCTATTCAAATGTGACAAAGAACCCTTTTCTTAAAACGTACTATAGGACTGTTGGTTTTTCCATTCTCCTAGCAATAAAAATTCTTCCTTCTTCAAATGACTGCAAGATAATTGCAGAAATTGGATTTTGAAAAGTTTGAGAGATATATTTTCAGCATTTTGAATCCTATTAATTTTTATCTACTCATCAACGATACTCTCATGTCCTATTTTGTTTGTTGTCTTGTTTTTAATCCTGCTTTTGCTCAAATCCATCTGGGGAAAAGTTTCAGCTACTCTGAATGGGAAGAGATTTTATTATATCAGCAATTCAGTTAAGGTCAAAAATATCTAAAATTGCAAAAGCAACAATTTTCCAAGATAACTCAAAAAGAAACTGTAGTTTAGAAAACTCAAAATAAAAGCTAACAGTCATTATTCTAGCCCTGCTTTCTCAAATAAAAAGTTTCTTTGTAACAAAAACATGAGACATAACCCTATTAAAAAAACTCTTCCACACCACACTGCAACTAGAAAACAAAAAATGTTTGCAACCAGAAAGCCCGTTAAGCCAAGTTAAAAAAAAAGAAATCTTCTTACATGTTGAGAAATCAATCGTAAAAATATATAGGACATTTTTATTTAAATACACAATTGACATTTTGTGTCACATGCCTTAAGATTTGCCTCTGAGAATACAAACACATTTTTACCACAAAACAAAGTGTTAGTTCAAATTTCTCATGAGGCAAACATTTTTTGTTGTTGCTTATGAAGAGACTTTTTAAAGCACATTTCCTAATCTTTCTTTTCACTTGACTTAAGGAGTAAGCAAACTAACTTTGTGAATTTCTCTTGTATGACAGTACTTATGCTTTTAATATATTCACACCACAAGGTATCAGTATGATACATTTTATATCATGCATTTAATCAGGCCTGCATAACATAAAACACTCAACAAAAAAAAACTGGTTACTGTTGTGAAAACGAAGCAATGGGTCTGACATTTTAGGGAAATTATCACAAAGTGATCTATTCCATGTTTCTCGCAAAAGGGAAAAAATAAAGTATGCTATTGCTATTTGAAGCTGGAGAAAGCTATTTTTCTTAGATATCAGAATGGTCAGTTAACCTCATTTAATAAGGAAAATGAGCCAGGTATTTTCATTCACTGTAAGATTATTTATGGCAGGCATGCAAGCAGCAACTTTGCATTAAATATTGGCAAAAATCTTTTACTGTGCTTTGTTCAATGCATTAACAACTGAATTATACAACTGGTGTGGACGTGCTAAAAGGCAAATAGAAAAGACTGAGAACAGATAATTAGTAAAAATATAATCTTTCCTGAAATTAAATATTTCCGAATAAATGGTACAAAAAGGAATCTACTAAATATCCATCTTTAAAGGGACAGCCCCTACTCTTGAAGTAGCAATCGAATGGATGAGTCTCACTTAATGCTGTAACTCTGGCATGTAACATCATGAGAACTATAGCTTTTTTTTTTTTTTTTGAGACAGAGTCTTGCTATGTTGCCCAGGCTGGAGAGAGGTGGCACGATCTTGAATCACTGCATCCTCCACCTTCTGGTTCCAGCAATTCTCCTGTCTCAGCCTCCTGAGTAGAGTAGTTGGGACAACAGGAGCGTGCTACCACACCCGGCTAATTTTTCTAGTTTTTAGTAGAGATAGGGTTTCACCATGTTGGTCAGGCTGGTCTCGAACTCCTGACCTCAGGTGATTCACCCACCTCTGCCTCCCAAAGTACTGGGATTATAGGCGTGCGCCACCGCACCCCAGCCTAGAACTATAGTTATTTTAATAGCTACACTAAGTGAAATTGTGAACCGATCCCATCTATTATCACATCTTTACTATTCTTGGTCACAGTTTAATCTATACTTGCTGATCACAGAATAACAGAGATATTAATCATAAGTTTATCTTAGTAGGTTTTACAATGTACAGCTGGTGCCCCAAATATCAAGTTTCTAATAAATGTGAGTTACACCTGAATGGCTTATTGCATGAAACATTCTTATTTGCTATCTTATATGAGTTACATCACAATGATTTATTTAATATATCCTGGTATCCCCTGCCTAAATCCTTCAGTGTCTCTCCATTGGCAAGCCCATCAGCTTCTGCCCTTACCAACTTTTCCCACTTCAGCCCCACCATTAAAGATACCATCACCTAGCACGCACTCAACCATTTCAGACTTCCTTACACTTTCTACCCTGCCACCATGTTGGGATTCCTTGCCTTTGCATATATTATGCTCTGTCTGGAATACCCTCCTCTGCCATTATTATTTGTCCAGAGAGCTACTCAGCCTTTAAGTTTCAGGCTGTGCGAGATTTTTTTGTTCTTGTTTTTGAGACAGAGTCTCGCTCTGTCACCCAGGCTGGAGGGCAGTGGTGCGATCTTGGCTCACTGCAACCTCCACCTCCCGGGTTCAAGTAATTTTCCTGCCTCAGCCTCCCAAGTAGCTGGGACTACAGGTGCACGCCACCACATCCGACTAATTTTTTGTATTTTTAGTAGAGATGGGGTTTCACCATGTTAGCCAGGATGGTCCTGATCTCCTGACATGGTGATCTGCTCACCTCGGCCTCCCAAAGTGCTGGGATTACAGGCGTGAGCCACCGGGCCTGGCCATGAGAATTCTTAATTGACTGACAATCACAATAAAAAGAACCCTCCAGTTTAGTACTTAGCAAATCTTATTTCAAACTTTGTCAGAAGGACGAAACTGAAGAACAGGGAAGATGGGGGACAGACATAAAATGTTCAATATTTAAATAAATAATAAATTATTTGCCTCTCTGTGTTCATCACATCTCTAGGCATTATTGGGGAATAATGAAACTTTAGATATGGTCTCTGCCCTTAAGCTATATATGGTATTTTGGGGAGGTGAGACTATTGTACATAAAATAATTAGCAGACAATAATAAAATCTGAGCAAAAATAAAAGACTAGAATAATACTGAAGAACATTTACATAGTATTTTATAATTCAAAGAGTAATCTTTATATATGATCAAATTTAATCCTTGTATCTGAGTGAAAAAAATGTTTCATAATATACCCAAATTACTGAAAATAAAATTGAGTCACTAGATTATGGGGTACAGCCCCCACAAAGAGAGCAGGCAGAGGACACGGGCCCTTGGAAGAAAGGGAAGCATCTGGGCAGGCAGAAAGAGAAAATGGCAAATCATGGTGAAAACCAATGGAAACAAAGCGTGAACATCAACAATTTAGGAGCCATTGAAGAGATGAATCTGCAAGAGCAAAAATTTCAGCTGAGGAATGGGAAATGGAGCTAGCATAAAGAGAGATGCAAAGCCAAGAATAGGCATTTGGAATGAGATGGTATATAAACGTTTGCTACTGGCAGTTTGTGAGCAAGGCAACCTCAAATTTAAAGAATTTTTAAAAGACATGTAATACTCTCCAGAACATTTTATTGGGAAAACCTCACTAGAATTCAATATAAGTTTAACAGTTTAGCAGCTGGAGAAACTTAGATGTGGACACATAAAAGAGCAGAACATTTTGAATCCTCTGTAAAGATGGCCAAAAAATACCCTGAAAAAGAAATACAACCTCTAAAGATTTCTTTTAGAAATCAAACAATATGGAAAGAGAGAATCATTATTAGCATATTTCATTTTGATTCAATTATGTTTTACTCCCTTGCTACACCAATAGAAATTTTTAAAGAGAAAAGCATATTTAACCTATCTTAATAACCAACCAGTCCTATATTGATTACAATAAGTAGAAGAACTATAAATGTCTACATTCCCAAAAGAGTCCAAGCGCATGCCTGCTATTCTAGTATGGTTATAAAATCTGTCCCCTTTTACTCTAAAAAGTGTTCTGGCTTGGACAATAAGTGATAAAGCCATCTTAGCTATAACATACTATACCTAAGATAGCAAATCAAGAGTGTGAACAGAGACTTCATGTTCAACTCCATGGGGGTTTCACGGATTTCACCATAAATAAAATCTATGAATATGGTATCCCCTAGAGCTGTGCAACCCAGAAAAACAGGGCACCATGTAGATCAAAGTGTGTTGGCTGGCTTCCGATTTCAGGGCAGTTTAAGGTACACCTTCGTTTATTTACTTATTTATTTTTTTAGAGATGGGGTCTGTGTCACCCGGGTTGGAATACAGTGGCATGATCATAGCTTGCGGGAGCCTCAAACTCCTGGGCTCAAGCAATCCTCCCAGTTTATTCTCCCATGTAACTGGGACTACAGGTGTGAGCCACAACCACTAGCTAAAGTAATATTTTTGTTTTGAGACAGGCTCTCACTCTGTTGCCTAGAATGGAGTGCACTGGTGTGATCACAGCTCACTACAAGGCTCAAGCAATCTTCACACCTCAGCCTTCTAAGTAGCTGGGACTAGAGGCATGTGCCACTACACCCAGATTCTTTTTCTTTTTTTTTTTCCATTAGAGACAACATCTTTCTGTTGCCCAGGATGGTCTCAAACACCTGGGTTCAAGTGATTCTCCCACCTCGGCCTCCCAAAGTGCTGATATTACATTCAAGAGCCACCATACCTAACCAAGTCTACCTTTTAAAGCTTGTTTAGTATGATACTCATTTACCCAGCAGATTTTGGTGTCCAAACTAAATACCAAGCAGGAAATAAAAAGCACAGGTAATCTCAAGTCCAGCACATACTCAGAGTGGACACAGGATATTTGTCTGCCATTCCCTGGGGACCACTTATAGCACCACACCATGTGGTAACGCCCAGGAACCATCAGGAAGGCCTAGGTTGGCCTTTTCCTCTCTTTAGCTCATGCTACATTACATTTTGCATATGTATGTTGAAAAAAAGTGACCTAAACATAAAGCAAGCAGTTTCAAAAATGCTAACATGAATAAGCTAAGAAAGTCCTAAGATATGTTAGCTAATATTAATATTTATGTAAGTATCACTGGAAACTCAATAACAGTTCAATTCAATGGGATACTCTAGACATATACATAACTGATTTTCTTTGTAAAACCAGAAATTGGGTTTTATGCATGCACACACAGGCAACCCATGCATGCACAACTTTGAGAGGAAATTATGCTTCCTCTCAAAATGAAAGAACACAGTCCTCTCGAAAAATGAAAATCTGCCAAGCCCTCAACTAGAGACTAAAGAAACTAAAAAATTATAAATGTGTCAGAGAAAAAACTCAAACGAAGCATAAAAGGAAACCGAGCAGAATTTTGTCTCCTTCCACTAGATATGAGTTGGTACATTTACTTTCCCTACCACAGTGCTATTGAAAATGGAAGAAATATGAGCATCATTATATATCATGGGCTTTTATTGCTACTAGAGACTAAGGCTGGCCTCAAGCAGAACATTTTTATTCTCCAGTAAAAATATTTTTCTTTTTGAGATTGTGAAAAATTTCAGTGACCATTATTCGTTACTTAGAACTCCATGTATTTCATGAGGCCTAATATCAGCTCTAATTACTTTACGTGCCCTCTCCTAACTTCCATTTGCACGTCTCACACAGTTTCCTCTCTATATGCTTCACTCCTAATTCCTGAGTATGGAAATCTTGTTTCTCTCTCTCCTTTTTTTTTTTCTGGAGACAGGGTCTCACTCTGTTGCCCAGGCTGGTGTGCAATGGTGCAGTCACAGTTCAACACAGCTTCAATCTCCAAGGCTCAAACAATCCTCCCACCTTATCCTCCCGAATAGCTGAGGCCAGAGGCACACACCACCATGCCTGGCTGTTTTTTTTTTTTAATTTTTTATAAAGACAAGGTCTCGCTATGTTGCCCAGGCCGGTCTCAAACTCCTACGCTCAAGCAATCCTTCTGCCTCGGCCTCCAAGTGCAGGGATCACAGGTGTGAGTCACTGTGCTTGGCTGGGAATCTTGTTGCTATCTTTATTTCACAAAGGACCTAAAAAGTAAGCACCACCTGCTTTAATTTTTTTCACTGTGGTTAAATTGTGTTACTAATAGTAAAATAAACCCTGGTTTACTAATGACATTTTGGTGTCTTACCAATGGCAAGACTCACAATTAGTTGATTTGTGGCAGAAGCAACTTGTCCCTGATAGATTTTTCCCCTTATACCTTTACAATACAACATTCAGTTGGGGCTGAGGACATGAATACCTAACTGACTGTTTCTCACCCTCCCTGTCGGCTGGTGGTGGCCATGTGAGCAAACTGCAGCAAACGAGAGACAGCAGAAGTAATAAACTTTCAGGTCTTGCCCTTAGAGAAAAGTGGGTGCCACCACTCCCATCACCTCTGCACACCCCACACTGGAGACATGCTGGAGGGCATGGCAGGCATCTAAGACATGAGATGAAAGCCTGCTCTTGAGGATGGCTCAAAGGAACTTTATCATCCCCAGAAAAAAATTTTTGGTGTTTTTTTTTTGAGAATTTTTTTTTCTTTTTTTTTTTTTTTGAGACAGAGTCTCACCCTTTCACCCAGGCTGGAGTGCAGTGGCACAATCTCGGTTCACTGCAACCTCCACCTCCCCAGTTCAAGCAACTCACCTGCCTCAGTCTCCCGAGTAGCTGGGATGACAGGTACATGCCGCCATGCCCACCTAATTTTTGTATTTTTAGTAGAAACGGGGTTTCACCATGTTGGCCAGGCTGGCCTCAAACTCCTGACCTCAGGTGATCCACCCTCCTCAGCCTCCCAAAGTGCTGGGATTATAGGCATGAGCCACCATACCTGGACACTAGACAAAAATTTTATAAACAAGAAATAAACTTCTATCACATTGAGGTCACTGCTATTTTGGTACCATATATACACATACACACATATACACATACATACATATATACACATATATTTGTGTACACATGTGTACATATATACACATATGTATATATATATACACATATATATACACATATACACACACACACATATATAACAGCATCAACCTTTTAACTGCTGAATAAATTATCTTTTCTTTATTTCTCTTCATTGTTCTTCATTTCTTAAATCATAGAGGAAAAAAGTTAAAACATCTTGGATGAGTATTCTTCCTCACCATTGGCAGGGCAATATCAATTCTAAACTATATCAAATTATTACATTTTAAAAATACATATACATAGCTTATACCACAATGAGGGATTATTCTTTTCATTCCAACACAGAAAAATCTTCCCTAAAATTCTCATCTCTGGACTGCCAGAAGAAAAAGAAAAAAGAAAAAAAAAAGGTTACCTCTGCTTTAAGAAAATGGTTAGGGAAGGGCTCCCGGAGTCGCTTTAGGGCTCAAGCATTAATATCTGCTAAGGAAGTATCACTGGCCGAGCGTGGTGGCTCATGCCTGTAAGCCCAGCACTTTGGGAGGCCGAGGCGGGCAGCTCACAAGGTTAGGAGTTCGAGACTAGCCTGACCAACATGGTGAAATCCCGCCTCTACTAAAAATACAACAATTAGCTGGGCCTGGTGGCACACACCTGTGATCCCAGCTATTCATGAGGCTGAGGCAGGAGGATCACTTGAACCCGGGAGGCAGAGGTTGCAATGAGCCGAGATCGCGCCATTGCACTCCAGCATGAGTGACAGAGAGAGACTAGGTCTAAAAAAAAGAAATATCACTTCTTATTTTGCTGTGGATAAATTACATGCTAGACAAATTTTCTTTAGTCCTCAGGACATAAACCACTACCTAGGAAACTCCAACAGTCTGAGTAATATTAATTATTTATCAGAAATCAACATATATTTTATCACAAACTGCAATACAATCAAAAAAACATTTAGGTTGAGCAGTAATAAATCACTGTCAAGCTTTTGACTATCTACAATTTGAAACAAGACTCTAAAACTTCCAAAAAGACATAGAAGCTGTAGTCACTGGTGACAACCAACATAACTAACTCAGGAAAAATAGTGAGGAGAAGAGTGGTGGGAGAAAGTTTAGAAGCAGCAAAGCAACATATAACATTTTCACTTGGGCTCCATTTTCCATCAAAAAACCAACATGGCATATAAATTTTATGAAGAAAAACTATAAACTACATATTCATCAAAATACCAAACCATATTTAAACACAAAGAAAAAATATCTTCTTTCAAACCTTTGTAAATAAGGAAGCAGAAAGATAATTTTCTAAAGTAATTAATAATTATCCTGCTTTTTTTCTTTTATACCTAGGAAAGAGAGCTCTCTCCCCTGACTCTAACACTGTTTTCCCATTTGTGTCAACACCAAAATAATTTCCACAGATCATTAGCTTAAAAAAGCACCTAGCATAGAATTTAAATAAGTGTAAAATTCCAGAATTTTCTTGGGAAAGTAACATTATTTGGCTTAGCTTTTGGTTCCAGGGAAAAAAAAAAAGAATGAAAATTATTCCAGGGGGTGGATGGTGGGCCAGGAAGAGAGACAGGGATAATTAACTCTAAGAAGTTAACGACTCACTACTGCACTTTACAGAAGCCAACATTTTTCTACCTGGTGCTGTGATGCAGACTGTCTACCAATGCTGTCAGTAGAACTTTCTGCAATGATGGAAATGTTTTACAGTTTCCAAAATGGTAGCCACTACTCACAAGAGTTGACTGGGTTCTTGAAATGTAGTTAGTGTAAGTGAAGATAGAATTATAAAAATGTTTTAAATCAACTGTCACATGTGGCTACTGGCTACAAAATTAAATAAAACAGTACTTCCACAATCTTTCAAGGCTCCACTCAAAATGCTGTCTCCTCTATAAAGCAGTCCCAGATCCTGCAGCTTAAAAGTTAAAACCTTTTCGTCTGGTATGCCACAGCAATTTAAATGTACACATAGATAAAATGCATGAAGTTGGGTCAACATGCAAGGCAAACTTTTGGTCTAGCCAAGATAACTCTCTAGAATCCCTTATCAAGATAAACAGTAACTCTTAAGTCAAGTCTAGCCCATTTTTCTCCCAAGCTGGAAACAAATTCCTCTTCATTCCTTTAAACAGCAAATGCAGCAGGAAATTTACATGTAAGCACCATGGTGCCAAGGAAGAAAAAAATGCGTCTAAATATCCAATTGAAAGACAATCTAAGAACAGAAGATTCACTTGCCCATATTATAGTGCAAATATGGCATGGTATAGACAGAACCCATACAATGGCACCTATCTCCCTCACTACTGCTTTCCTTTCTTGATTACCTACTTTCCTTCTTATCTACCTACTTCCTTTCCTACCTGCTTCCCCTCCCCACCCTTTTGGTACACATCCTAGATATTTAAATTCACATAAGTTAAATGGAATTCTACTAAAATAGCACTTATCACTTTCTATTGTTCGTTAGTTATTTATGCATGACCTTTCTGTCCTACTGAATTATTTATCTTTGTGTGATGCATATATCAATATAATTTACATTATAGTTATCAAATTTAAAAGCATTGCATCTAGTTATACCATTATTTGTTCTTGGTTATAATAAAATTAAGGACTGGTTTGAAAGCAAGGGTACCAAATCAAAAACTTTCAGTGACCAAGCGGTTAAAAAAAACAAAAACAAAAACAAAAACTTGGGCCCATCTAATTGATAAGTGACAGCATTATCTCCTTCCTGCTGATGGTGCCACATGGTAATAAGGCCTTAAGTTTTCAAGGGAAGTCAGAATCTCAGGTTATTATTTAAAACACAATTTATAAATGTTTCACTTATTTAATTAAAAGACCAAAAAAGATACTGAAGGTATCAAACAAATACTTTCTGGTAAGATACTGCAAGCTACTGATTTCTGACCTGTGCCCAAATGGATAAGGGCGCTAGGCAAACTCACTTGCTTGCATTCAACAACTTTTTTTTTTTTTTTTTTTTGAGACAGAGTCTCATTCTGTCACCCAGGCTGAAGTGCAGTGGTGCAATCTCGGCTCCCTGCAACCTCGCCTCCCAGGTTCAAACAATTCTCCTGCCTCAGCCTCCTGAGTAGCTGGGATTACAGGTGAGTGCTACCACTACGACTGGCTAATGTTTGCATTTTTAGTAGAGACGTGGTTTCACCATGTTGGCCAGGCTGGTCTCAAATTCCTGACCTTGTGATCCGCTCCCCCTCAGCCTCCCAAAGTGCTGGAATTACAGGCGGAGCCACCGCACCCTGCAACAACTTTTTTGTTTGTTTTTGTTTTTGTTTGTTTCACAAAATAGTTTATTGATTAGCCAAGGTCTATGTGCTCCTAGCTAGGAATATTTTGGTGATCGAGACATTTGGTACTTGCTCTGTGAGAACTTAGTTTTGATAAGGCAAACAGATAATAAACAAGGAAACAACTACATAAGATAATTTTAGATAGTCATAAAGGTTATACTTAAAGTACACTGTGTAATCCAAGCAGCTCCAGAGGCTGAAGGAGGAGGATTACTTGAGCCCAGAAGTTCCTGTCTGGCCTGGGCAACACAGGAAGACAGTGTATCTAAACAATAAAATAAAGTAGAGCTATGTGATAAAAGAGTGATAGGCTCATTTAGATTAAGTGCTCAGGACAAATCAATCTTCCCCCTGGCTTTTCTTACACAAATGAAAGATAAAATTACCGGAGGAATGACTCAGCGTAAGGTCAGCGGTTGAGTCTATTTAACTTGCTTTGAGAATCAACGCATCTTCTTACGCATGCCACATTCTATCTAAGAAAGTTACTGAACCTTTAAACAGATGGAAAAATCCTACTGAACTATAAAATAGAGTGCTCAGTTCTTCTAATTTTCTGCAACAGAGTAAAACATATTTGAAAATCTGAAACCCTAAATCTTTGAGATACTCTTATAAATAGACTCAGAATGACCAGAAGCAAATCGAATCATCAAATGCATGTCTATGAAATTTAATTGTCTAACCGTATACCACAGTTATATTATATTAAATGGGATACTAAATTCACAGATTGGAAGGCTTATCGTTTCCTAGGCAAACTCAAGTAAAAGTCACAATTTGACTTGCAGTTATACATTTTATTAAGTGTATCATAATAAATTACTCAAGGACACTTAAATTCTATGGGGATTCGCACCCACACACAACTTAAACTCTCATAGTAGAGTTTTATACTTAAGGTAAAATATATCATTTTCAATAAAAAGTCACTTAGAATATAGGCATCTTGGTTTTTCAGGGATGAGAGAACTATATTAAAAGAAAACAAAACTCATGTATCCATAAAAAGTAAGTGTCTTGGCCAGGCATGGTGGCTCATGCCTGTAATCCCAGCACTTTGGGAGGCTGAGGCAAGTGGATCACTGAGGTCAGGAGTTCAAGACCAGCCTGGCAAACATGGTGAAATCCCGTCCATACTAAAAATACAAAAATTAGCTGGTTGTGGTGGTGCACACCTGTAATCCCAGCTACACAGGAGGCTGAGGCAGGAGAATCACTTGAACCCAGGAGGTAGAGGCTACAGTGAGCTGAGATGGCGCCACCGCACTCCAGCCTGGACGACAAACCAAGACTCCATTTCAAAATGATAATAAGTGTCTTTAACATCACTTCTGACTTTTATGCTCCAGAAACATTAGACAAGATAATGGCTTGAACACAACCTGGTAGGTTGCTGTCATAATTGTTCAGTAGTTACCTCCTACATGTTTTTTTTTGGTTTGAGATAGAGTCTCACTCTGTCACCCAGGCTGGAGTGGAGTGTCATGATCTCGGCTCACGGCAACCTCTGCCTCCCGGGCTCAAGCGATTCTCCTGCCTCAGCCTCCCAAGTCTCTGGGATTACAGGGACCCGCCATCACGCCCGGCTAATTTTTGTATTTTTTTAGTAGAGACGGGGGTTTCAGTATGTTGGCCAGGCTGGTCTCAAACTCCTGACCTCAGGTGATTCACCCGCCTCAGCCTCCCAAAATGCTGGCATTACAGGAGTGAGCCACCATGCCTGGCCTACCATTTACATCTTAAGTTGCTCTTAAAGTAACATCGCTAGACTCTCGTGGCCCCTGAATTGATGCGCCTGAGGGAAAAGGAGAGACACACTAGATTTGTGAGCTGGGACTGGAGCTAGGCATGTGGCTGAGCCCCTGACACTCTTTGGGATTTGCTTGCCTGCAGACAGTGTGTGTTTTGGTATGCTCTCTTGGCCACGTAGCAGCTAGACAGGTTCTCTCTTCGGGAGAAGACGGCAGCCACGCTGCTTATGACTGGGTGTGGAAGCCTCAAGGAAAAAGCATTAGCATGCTCAATTGTCACAATCTTGCCACAGTCAAAACAGCTTTATCATAATTAAGTAGTGTGTGATCCCCATCATTCTTGTACCTTCCTCTCACTTGGTTCTGCCTTAACTGAAAAAAATACTATAGGCTTATGGAACCCCAACTGTAATGACCAGTAAGTATATAACTGTAGAAAATCCTGCATTAACACTATAAACTAAGGAAGCACACCACCAAGAGGCCAGAAACCTTGAGGAATTTCTCCTGTACACATTGAATATGGAACCTAATTTTAAAAGACATGAAGAGTTGAGAAAACCAGACTCACCGCCAGAAAACTCCCCAGGACTGTGGGATGTAAATAAAAGGTGTTTGGCAGAATTCCACTAACGCATCTTAATTGTCAGGGCTGAGAGTTGGAAGTGTGGACAGGCCAAGGAAGAAGATGGGACGCACACTATTTAGCATAACTCAGAGCAGCTGTGCTAGAAGACCCAACACTCACACAGCCTCTTTTACAAGCAGAAAATCAGAAATGTTCTAGGGCCTTTTCTTTCTGTCAAATGCTGAGGTACAAAAACGCACATTAGACAGAGCTATTGCACAAACCAGCTGTTATGGTCAAAGCAAAAACAGACACTCCACATTAGGTCTGGCACTACGGATGCAACCGCAGAGGGAGCGACGGCAGATACAAACTTGTGTGCTGGATTATGTGCAGCTCCATCTTCTGCTCTGATTGCCTTTTAACTTCTAGCATCTTTCACCTGTAGTGTTGGTTTCTATCAATTAATGCTCCAGGACAAGGTCTGAGAGAAGCCCCCTGGCTATCCTGTAGGACAGGGACATAAACTGCTCTGAGCAGTCAGACCTCTTGTTAGGCAAAGATGAATTAGCAGGAAAAAAATAAGTTTAAAACACAAAGTAATATGGAGAAAAACAGATTTTTGAAAGGAATTGTTTCAGGAAGCAAATTCTTAAATTCACCTTTGTTTCTCTATAGAACAAGAGACACGACAGAATAGAATAGGATTTTGTAAAGGAGCAGGGGAGGATCACCTAAGGAGGGAGCAGGATTTAAGGGAAGCGGGTTTCTTTAAGGAAATGGTTTACTAAAGTTGAAAATTTTAGAATAGCAGAATTTCAATTTTCATAAGAATAAACAAACAACAGAACCAATCAGTAGAAAACAAACTTTCTGTATACCAAAGAAAAGACAAAAACAGATGAAGAAGGAGGGAAAGCTATGTATGGAGTAGAAAGATGATAAACCAATATTCAGTAAAGGACAAAATTTATAAAAACTGACCAACATCCAGCCATATTCTAGTTCAACTTTTTTTGTTTGTTTGAGAGAGAGTCTCACTCCATTGCCCAGGCAGGAGTGCAGTGGTGTGATCACAGCTCACTGCAGCCTCGACATCCTGGGCTCAAGTGATTCTCCCACCTCAGCCTCCCAAGTAGCTGGGATCACAGATGTGTGCCACCATGCCCAGCTAATTTTTTTTTTTATTTTTTATTTTTGTAAAGACAGGGTCTCACTGTGTTGCCCATGCTGATCTCCAATGCCTGGACTCAAGCAATTCTTAGCCTTGGCCTCTCAAAGTGCTGGGATTACAGGCATAAGCCACAGTGCCCTTCAATACCCTAGTTCAACTTTAAAGTGTAAGAACTTAAGATATAATCTCAAAATCAGTGAAATTAAAAAGCTACAAAGTGTAGGGGGTAATATCAGACTGGCTTCAAACCTTCCAAAAGGAAGCAATACTGTAATTCAAGAATTTCATAACCACACAAGTTGTTCATTCATGATTTAAAATAGAGAACAGTGACAGGTATGAAAGAGCCCTCAGATGTTTGTACGTAAAGGCAGTATTCTTTCAGATACAGAGTCAATACCAAGATGAAAAAAAAAGCTATTGTCAATCCTGTCATAAAAGAGAATGCAAATGGTACCAGTAATTTATAAAAAACATAAGTAGAGAAATATGTAAACATAAAAGGAAATAATATGCCAAATAAAAACACAGGAAGAATGCTGATCAAAGAAAATAAAATTAAATACTGTGAATTTTAAAAGTGGGTATCAATGTACTTTTTCTTATAACAAATTAATGATAGGAAAATATATGTTTATGTTTTTTAAAATTTAAGGTAGATATTAGTGAAACCAAAAAAAAAAAAAAAAAAAAGATGCATTCCTCTCAAATAACTTAAAAAAGGAAAATCCATCAAAAGCATAAGACTATATGAGAGAATATATATAGGTAGCGTATTAGTCCATTTTCATACTGCTATGCAGAAACACCCAAGACTGGGTAATTTATAAAGAAAAAGAGGTTTAATGAACTCGCAGTTCCACATGGCTGGGGAGGCCTCACAATCATGGTGGAAGGCAAAGGAGGCGCAAAGGCAGGTCTTACATGGCAGCAGGCCAGAGACTGTGTGCAGGGGAACTGCCCTTTTATAAAAGCATCAGTTCTCATGAAGATTTATTCACTATCACCAGAACAGCAAGGGAAAAACCTGCCCCCATGACTCTATTACCTACCACTGGGTCCATCCCATGACCTATGCAGATTATGGGAGCAAAAATTCAAGATGAGATTTGGGTGGGGACAGAGCCAAACTATATGAGGTGGTGAGGGATAAAAAGGAAGGAAGGAGGGAAACACACATCTATATACATCCTTTTCTAGTGAGCAGATGCAAGGACTGTGTCAAGAATAACTCTGTCATGACATCTGAGCATTACTAAAGTCTATGGAGTAAGCATTACCCTTAAATCATAAATGAAGAACCTGCAAATTAGAGAGGTTTCATGTAGCAAAAAATGAAGTACTAACAGCTAGGTGCGGTGGCTCACACCTGTAATCCTGGCACTTTGGAAGGCTGAGGTGGATCACCTGAGGTCAGGAGTTCGAGACCAGCCTGGCCAACATGGTTAAAGCCCATCTCTACTAAAACTACAAAAAAAATTAGCCAGGTGTGGTGGTGGGCTCCTATAATCCCAGCTACTCAGGAGGCTGACACAGGAGAATCGCTTGAACCCAGGAGGCGGAGGTTGCAGTGAGCTGAGGTCATGCCACTGCACTCCAGCCTGGGCAACAGAGCCAGACTTCATCTCGGGAGAAAAAAAAAGTATTAACATATACAGTGAAAGATAAATAAATGAAGAAACATAACAGGGTAGGAAATATTAACATAACTCATTCTCTGTCCATTCAAACAGACAAAAGAAATAGATATACAGAGAATCTTAATATTACAATTAATATTCCTTTTAGTGTTATCTTATGATTAGACGTAATCATGTATTACAACAGAATGACCTTCAGCATATTTTAAAAACAAAGCTGTTCTTTTATCACAATGAATCAAAAGTGTAACTTAACTGAAAATGTACAAACAACAAATTGGGAAATTAAATATAACTTTATTAAGTGATAAAAATGAATATGTCAAAACTAAAAATACAGATATTAAAAAACAATGATAAAATTAACACCTATGTTGCTGACACGTCAGAACCACAGATAGTTAACTGATTTTTTAAAAATGTGACAATATTTTGTGCCAAGTAGTATAATAGTTAATGAGTTTTTTAAATGTGACTATATTTTATGCCAAGTAATACTGAGACACAGATTTATAATAAAGCACTTTCATCCCTAAACACTGTAAAGTAGACAAAGTTAAACAGATATTCAAGCATAGAAGCTAGAAATATAACAAGAAAAAAGTAATTAAGGTATAAAATCTGAGCCACAAACTGAATAGAAGACAGAAAAAAACATGGTAGAACTAACTGATTAATACATCCAAGAAAAAGTGTTAAAAAAAGAGAACCCTCTAGATCAGTTCTCAAAATTTCCTGTACTGAAAGGTCACTTGGGGGAATTATTAAAACGTGCTGACTCAAGCGAGGAGAGTGGTATCCAGGACTGTCCACTTAAAACCAGCCACCCCAGTGATTGTGATGCCTACAGCCTAACAACAATAACCCTTTGAAAATTTAAGAAAATGTTTCATACCCAGCTCTGGTCTTTTAAAGAGAAGTAAATAAACTGAAGAACTTGATAATAAAACAAGACACAACAAAAATATGTCAAAGGCTTTTCAAGTTATAAGACAACATTATCTACTGTTTTATCCTAATAAATTCTAAACACTCAAAGATATGAATGACTCTCCAAAGAAAAAGAAAAACATGATTTAAGAAGAAAAATAAAACTAAACAGATCAATAGCCACAAAAGCAACAGAAAGTTGTCGATGAAGTACCTTTTAAAGAGAACCAAGCCAATATGGTTACACAGACAAATTCGCACAAACCCAAGGGACAAATACTCCTGTCGTAGAAAATGTTTCAGAGAACATAAAGGTTTCTCAAATCATTTTATGATGCTAGCATAATCCTGAAAAATACAGCTTAAAAAAAGAAAACCACAGCCCAATCTCACTCATGAATACAGGTAGAAAAATAAACTACCTGCAAGAAGACTCTAGGTGAATATTAATATATCATACTGTATTTATGTTGGTTTTATTCTCTGGTGCAATATTCATTTAGTTACAGGAAAATTATTAGCATAATTCTTTATATCAATATGGGAAAGCAGAAAACATATGGGTAATTGTATAGATACACATATACACACACACACATACTTTTTCTGAGATGGAGTCTCACTCTGTCACTCAGGCTGGAGTGCAGTGGCGTCATCTCGCGTCACTGCAACCTCCGCCTCCCAGGTTCAAGCGATTCTTCTGCCTCAGCCTCCAGAGTAACTGAGATCACAGGCGTGCACCATCACGCCTGGATAATTTTTGTATTTTTAGTAGAAACAGGGTCTCGCTATGTTGGCCAGGCTGGTCTGAAATGCCTGACCTCAGGTAATCCATCCACTTCAGCTTCCGAAAATGCTGGGATTACAAGTGTGAGCCACCGCACCCGGCCTATACACTTTTTTAAATGGAGGCTTTCTGTTAAAGACAGCAGAGTGAAAACATGACTTTGCCTCACAAAGTCCAACAGATATATCAATAGAGGGATCTTTTAAAGGAGCGTAAATGCTTAAAGATACTTTATTAAAAGACCACACTTTGCCCTTAAGCTCTGTCAATCGAGAAAAACGATGAGATAAGTCGCAATCATTTTAGGAGGTTTATTTGCCAAAGTTAAGGACACACGCCCACATGCCTTTCTCCGAAGTGATTTTGAAGGCTCCAATTTTAAAGGGGAAAGGGTAAGATATTTTAAAGTACACAATTTTCATGTAAGAGGGGGATAAGGAAAAATACTTATTCATGCCTTTGGCTCAGTGAATCTGCATTTTATTTATTTATTTATTTATTTTACATAAGATGACATAGACAAATGGAGAAGAGGAAAAATGCCGGGAATCTGCATTTTACATAAGATAACATAGACAAAATAGAGCAGAGGAACAATCAGATAAGCATTTGTGTCTGGTGGGCAGGGGGGTGACTGCACCTGTAAAGATAAGCTATCAATTTACATTGCCATGGTGAAATTTTAACAGAAACGCCTTAGAGATCTTGCAGCTCACTAGGCATTTCCTTGTGGGCAAAATACGGGGGAGGCGTGTAGCTTTTAATCTTGCAGCCACATTATTTAGGAACCAAAAAGGGGAGGCAGGTTTGCGCCACCCAGTTCTCAGCTTGACATTTCCCTTTGGCTTAATGAGTTTGGGGGTCCCAAGATTTAATTTCCTTTAATATTTCAAAGCACCTTTCTATATCATATTACTCAATCATCCGTTCAGTAAATATGTATCGAGTGTTTAGTCTGTGTCAGATAGTATGTTGGATGTTCTCAATTTCTCTTCTTCCCCCAAATAGACTGTTGACTCCCTAAAAACAGGTACCTGGTTGGTCGGGCACGGTGGCTCACGCCTGTAATCCCAGCACTTTGGGAGGCCAAGGCGGGTGGATCACCTGAGGTCAGGAGTTCGAGACCAGCCTAATCAACATTGAGAAACCCCGTCTCTACCAAAAATACAAAATTAGCTGGGTGTGGTGGCACATGTCTGTAATCCCAGCTACTCGGGAGGCTGAGGCAGGAGAATCACTTGAACCGAGGAGGTGGAGGTGGAGGTGAGCTGAGAGCGTGCCATTACACTCCAGCCTGGGCAACAAGAGAGAAACTCCATCTCAAAAAAAAAAAAAAAAATGAAAAAGAAAAAAACAGGTACCTTGCTATCATATTCATCATTCTCTCACCCAGTCATACCACTGGGGCTCAAAAAGTATTTGTCAAAAGAAGAAAAGGAATAAACAATCTATGTGTTAAAAGAGAATACTTTTTAAAAGGGGCTTGGGATAGATTATCAAACAAGAGCTTTCATTGAAAACACTGAAAAATGTTCACGAACTCAGCGGGTTTCAACATCATTTATTTCTGACCATACCAGGCTTCTTTGGAGTGAGGCCCAAAACATGTATTGCCATTTTAAGCCAAGGTAAAACAGGTTCCAGTCCTGGCCCAGGCTCTGCTGGTCGAGGATCCCGTGACAGCTTCACAGTTAAAAGACTGCTTTGGATCCTAAAGGTTTGGAAGTTTCTCTGTGTCTGGGCTTTCAGTGCTAATGCTTAAAAAGCTCCAAATTTCTACCTATTTCCAATATCACCTCAGGGCAGAGTATGTTTCAAATTTTACTTGGCCCTCTCCTTCTCGCTTTGGGCTATGCACTTTCCACTGTAGGCTTCCTGGAACATAGCAAAGGCACACTCTTATCTGTGACTACATTCTTCCATTCCTGGGGAGAATCCCAAGGAGCTAAGTTACTGTGTCTCTCCCAGGTTCCTGTTTTTCATCAACTAAATGCCCCAAAGAAAGAAAACAGTATTGACTAAGTGCCTCCCCTGAAATGATCCTTCCCGAAGCCTGGAAGAGTCGACAAACATCTGCCTGATGATTGATCACTAGGCACACTGTTTTGTCTTAGCTTCTTCACTTCACTTCCTCTTTCTTAGAGGAATCACAATTAACAGCAAATGGGTTTTATCTGCCCTTTCATAGTTGCATTTTTTAGCCTACATCTTATGAAGATGATTATTCTAAATCAAGTCTGATGAAAATGCCAAATATGTCACAGATTCCGAATGTTCAGATTACTGTCCCCTGTATACCATGTCAGTCTCCTTGAATAAAAATCCCACTTACATCGTAGGCAATACTATTCTTCTAGTCTCTCAGTCTAGAAATTCTGTTATCATTGTTGATTCTCTTTTTTTTTTTTTTTTTTT
>NW_012103521.1:2757860-2768113 GCF_000951045.1 Mandrillus leucophaeus
AGGAAGACAGCCAATGAATATTTTCCAGAGTAGTAACAGCTAAGCGGCCGTAAAAAGGTGAGATTTCTAAGGGTCTGTTTGTTTAAAGTTGTTGCTGGGTTGCACTGCAAACCCCTCACTGACATCAAACATTCAAGAAATCTGGGTACATATCACTAGCATTAATGGGACTCCTGGAAATAAAGAGGTTACTTCTGCCAAGCAGGGTTCCAGGGGTGGAAAAGAGACACCATAAGGAGGAGATACAAAGTGTAACAGTGATCAAGACCTCAGCAAAAACTTATAGTTGGCAGTGGCTAAGAGAAATGTGAGTTTTGTGTGCACCCCATAGATGGTAAGGCCACATGGAATCCCACCATATGTGGGACAGGAATTTAAGTGAATACTTGTTTGAATCTGTGAGGACTGGATGGCCATGGGGGTGAATTGTATGTCTCCCTGATGAGCCATCTCCATCCCAACTGACACTATACTTATCCCCATCCTCGTTGCTCTGCAGTTTCTCTTATCTGTCCAGCCACAAGCCTCTTAAGAACACACCATTAGTAAGCATCGTAACACACAAGGCTGAATGGTAATAAGCATGTTACATCCATATCTCCTTTAACATTTAGTCCAACGAAAAAGGTACTTTGTTGTTTCAGAGTGAGAAAATGGAGACTCAGAAGTTAACAAACTTGATCAAGACCACACTGCTCGTGAGTAGCAGAATAAAAACTGAACTCATCAGTCTGAAACCAAACCCCACACTCCTTACTGTTTTCTCTACTTCAGCAGTCCCCATTTGGTACCAGGGTCCAGTTTCATGGGAGATAATTTTTCCACAAACTTGGGAGCAGGGGATGGTTTCACGATGATTCAAGTGCATTACATTTGTTGTGCACTTTATTTCTATTATTTTTACATTGTAATATATAATAAAATAATTACACAATTCACCGTAATGTAGAATCAGTGGGAGCCCTGAGTCCTGAGCTGGTTTTCCTGCAACTAGATGGTTCCATCTGGGGGTGAGGGGAGACAATGATGGATCATCAGGCATTAGATTCTCATAACAAGTGTGAAACCTAGATTCCTCACATGCACCATTCACAGTAAGGTTTGCGCTCCCATTAGAATCTAATGCCACAACTGGTCTCACAGGAAGTGGAGCTCAGGGGGTAATACGAGCAATGGGGAGTGGCTGTAAATACAGATGAAGCTTCGCTGGCTCACCTGCTGTTCATCTCCAGATGTGTGGCCCGGTTTCTAACAGGCCATGGACCGGCACTGGTCCAAGACTTGGGGTTTAGGGACCCCTGCTTTACTGCATTCTCAAGCTAAAATGTCTCTTTCTCTGATGAAATGTTTAGCTTCTAACTACAAATCTGCCACTGACAGCTTTCAAGAAAAAAAAAAAAAAAAAAAAAAAACCCTGGGCACAGTGCAAGCCAAAGCATAATTTTAGTAGACGATTTAATATTCTCCTAAAACTAAGAAAATATAATTCATTGAATAAAAATCTGAGGATACATATGCATTTTTGTTGTTGTTGTTTTGACATTGAGTACAAATAGAAAGACCTGGTCAAATGACTGTCAAAAAAATTGCCAGGAAGATGCTTAACCACAAAGGTCTGCCTAGAAATTCAACAAAATGAGAGCTTCTCAAAAATGCTGATGACATATTTTAAAATTACAAACAAATAAATAACCCCAATTATTTTCTTTATGCAAGTTAGTTATACTTCACAAATTTACTTGGTTAGTTTATTAATCTAATCCTGAGACCCAACTTTGGACAGAAGTGATAGTGTAACTTGAATAACAAAGAAATTAAAAATAGGGAAAAGACAAAACACAGAAAATAATGCAGCGGCACCACCCATTCATCACTTAACAATCTGAGACACACAGTACTTCTGTAAAAATCAGGCTACTGAGGTAACCCAAACTTTGTTAAAATACTATTATTTGCATTTAGTTTAAAGGAATAATACTAAAAGTTTAACCATGTTCACATTTATCCAAATCACTCTAAACATTAACTCCTGGGTTTCTCACCCACAGGCATTAATCCATCCAAGTTGCCGCTCAATAAGTCTTTACAATTTATTTATAGTTTTACAAACTCGCCTTTGGGTTGTCATCTATAAAAGGGCATGGCCACTGTTTCTTACCAGAGCTCAGAAAAACTGTCAAGCATTTTTAACTTCTTACATTTCCTGCTTTTCATAAAGCAAGAGTCAAGTGCAGTTTTTAAAATTACGCTTATTAAAAGTTTATCAGGTAACAATCAAGTGCTGGAATTTTGCCAGAAGGAATGAGCTACAACTCAGTGCTTATGAATTAATCACATGAGAGAGTTACTAAAATGAGATCAAGACCTCAATGTTACAGTGTATCCTCTTCACATAAAAGTGCTTTTGTATCATTCTTGGAATTTTTCACAGAGAAAAATTAAACTGTTCAAAATTTGTAATTAGAATCTTATCTTTCTTTTAAGATAAATTTTAAAGATGAGGGGAAATGTTACTTTAAATTCTTATGACAGCTTCTTGGTCATTTTATGTAATGAAATATTAATAAAAGCATGTGCAGGTATTGAGCAGTGTTCAAAACATTCTTATTAAAAGGCTGTTTTAATACACACTAGAGCACTGAGACACATTCTCTTCATTTAAATGTTCAAAAGATGTGAACCAGATTTGCTTCCCAAAGCACAGTGCTTCAAACAACAGTGATGACAACAATAATAGCAATCATTCACCTTGCACAGCACTATATAATTGAAAATAATTTTCTAATTCACTTAATTGGCAGACAGCCATGAGGCAAGTCTGATACTGTCATCTCTTTTTTTTAACCAATGATGAAACTGATGCTCGGAAATTAAGGTCATATGAAGCCTGAGAGGTAAAGCACCGTATAGACACCAATTTTTGACACTCAATCCAGTATGTTTTCCTTATGGCTACACTGCCTCCTACGGTGATATATTTATATGGTGCTGTGCATTTCTCAAATGAAATTCATATAAAATGTTTAACAAATCAGGATCTCCCACTGGACAAATATTTATACCAAAAGGACACGTAAACTAAACTAAAATAATTTCATGATACCATTAGGGTTTTAATTATCGTTAAAAGCTATTCTTATGCTAATGGATAATACGGTTTGAATTTAAACTGCTGTTTGAATGGCAAACAATGATCCCACAGTTTTATTTGAGGATTAGTGGAATTAGTCATAGGTCACACATGTAACATTCTACACCACACTTATAAAATAAGCACTTTTGTGAATAATTTTACAAAATGTATAATTCAAATTGATCACTCTAGATCTAGGATCTATGCCTAGGAATGGAATTGCAGAAACGGCTTTAGAAGTGAATGCCAAGTTGTTCTTCAAAGTTTTATGTCAACTTACCCTCATATCAGCAATACATAAGAAACTCCATGAATCCACACCATTTTTTGATATTGTGAGTCATATTGTAGAATGTTACACAGCAGTACAAATGAATAAAACAGAGCTATATACCACAACAAAGATAAATTTTTAAGACATTATATTGAGTTTTCAAAAGCAAATGACAGAAGGCTTTATAGAGATCAATAACATTTTTATAAAGCGCAAAACCATGTATATCTAAATAAAGGAATATATTCATATAGGGTAAAACTACATTTTAAAAAACTGGGGAATAAACACAGAATTCCAGATTTTCATAGTAGAAACAGAAATATGATATCTGGGAGAAGTATACAGATATTCAGGTTATTTATATTCTTTTATAAATATAAAATAAGGTATAATTTATATTTCTTAAGTGATAACAGGACCACACAAATCTTACTTCATACAACTTACAGTAAAATCTGAACAAAAACACTGTTTCTGCCAAAAATACTCAAGGGTTTTGATTTCCCAAGAGTCTCATGTAATGCTTTGATATTTCAATCAGACTCTTTTGAAGGGCTTCTCTTGTCATTATCTATGGTGATAATTGCCTGATCCAATCCTGCCACACCAATTTGCCTAGGGGTTTATATGTTAATGCAGATCTTACTGAGCCACTTTCCCTGACTTCATGGAAACCTGCATCCCTTGAAAGATGCACAATCTGACTGTGCATTTTGCAATGCATTTGCATGTAGTTTTGAGATATTCACAGAAGACAGTAAAAGAATCATCAACACTTGATGCCAAAGAGTGGAAATGTGGGTAGCACTAAGCAGAGAGAAATATACAAATAAGGAGTGATTTGAAAATTCATTAATAAATATTTTCTTGTCTTCAAGAGTAACCTCATAACTGCAGAAATGGTGATAATAAGCACTGTACAGGCTAGATTCCCAAAATATAAAAAGTGTATTTCCTAACCTATATAAAATCTCAGATTGCTCTTCAATGAACTCACCAAGAGGAACATAAATATCTACCAGCCCCTTAATGTTACTATAAAGATAAACAAGATAAATTATATGAAAAACTCTTTGTAAGCATTCAAGTATATTTAATCAAATGTTAATGTCTTAAGGAGATTTCACTCATGAGCAAATTGCAAAAGAAAACAACTATATAAATGAAGCAATATTTATCTTGACTTAGAACCAGACGAACAAAGCACAACAAATAACAGAGGAATGCTTCCTTAAGCCTGTCTCAAAGGTCTCTGGAGGAGGCTCTCATTTGCTTCCTAATAGATTCCCAGTGGAATTATTTAAACTGCAAGCTCTACTACTATGTCAAAAACAGGATCCACTTACTTTTTAGCTTTACAGGAACATTCTATTAAATACAGTTAAAGCCATCTACACAGTGAAAGTCATGTCAAATCTGAGAATACAAGGGGTTTTTCATGTGTTGTCTTTTTATCCCTGGAAATCTGAGTTTGATTTCAGGAAAACCACCTGGAATAAGAAAATATAAGAGGCTTAAGTACTTCTAACATAGCAATATTTGTATTATTACTGCTACAGCACTGACTCAAATTTTCTTCACAGGAAGAAAAAGACCCTGGAGGCAACGGGCTCCATTTGGATGAACCCTACTATAGCTGTGTGATATTTGGAATAGTAGCTGCCCATCTGTATATACAGCCAGTAGGGCCATCACTTCCACCACAGGATGGATGTCTTCCAAAAAAAGTAAATGCTGTTAGGCCAAAATAAATAAATAAATAAACACCATCAAAATCCACAAATGCCTCCACATTTGACAGAGTTGGTGATCATTTCTAAAGCATTCCTAAAAGCGAAATCTCTCCAGGTTCTCTATCTGTTTGCTTTGTTTATATCTGATCACTGTTCAGGATACTCTGCTGACGCTAATTATTCAAAGGCAGGAAGGAGGTCTGTACATTCCTTTGTCCCATGCTGTGACCAAATCTGGAAGCAGCAATACCTGCCAATGCAAGGAGGTCACATCAGTAAGGTAAAACCCTCACGCAGCTTTCCTGGCAGGATGATTGCTCCCAAGCACGTCTAACCTCTCTTTTTGTAAAGAATACGCAGGCTTTTCCCTTCAACTCTTTGACACAGACTGTAATAACCCAGCTACTCTGCTAATCAAGGACATTATCTGTCCTTGGAGGTGTTCCATATACATGGAAAATTTTCAAATCATTATTGATAGGAGAAGAACTATGAGACAAGGATTTTTTTTTTTTGTAATTTTACAAGCTTTTTAGTAAAGAGAATATACTAAGTATCCGACCTAATAAGTTAGAAAAATAAAGTAGAACACACCCAAATAAAAACTAAGGAGATAATCAAGCTATGATTAGACAGTTTTACAGATAATTTTATGACACGTTCAAAGAACAGGTAATTATAAATTATTTAACAAAATAGAAAAAGAAGAAATGTTCCTTCAACGTATTTTATGAGGTACTGTCACCCTGACTCCCAAACTAGACATAGGCATCTGATGTCACCTCTGAGCACAAATATGAGGGTTTTTTTCCTAGTACAGCATTTTATATTTAGTAATTTCTATTTTTATTATGATAAAAACCCCTATTTTATTTTTTAAGAAAAATACTAACAACCACCACCACAACAAAAATCAGTGACATACATATAACAAAAGTTAGCTCTTGGGGTGAAAGCAGATCTGACACTAAACTTACAAGGGTGTGTCAATCAGGTCTATTTATTTTTTATTTTTTTATTTTTTCTAGGGTACACTTCAGTTACAAGTGATAGAAATCCAACTCAAACTGGTTTACACAAAGCAGAAGAGTTTGCTGGCTTGCGTGACTGATCAGGTATTCAGACTAGGTCCTCAGGATTCTGTATCTCCAGCTCCAAGCTCTGCCTTCCTCTCAGACATGATGGTAGCAAAAGAACTACCACTAACACCGGCAATCTTGCTTACTATTGGCTAAAAAATCTCCAGGGGAAAAAAGTAAAGTCTTCTTTCAAATAATTTCAACAAAAATGCCAGGAACTAAATCTCATTTGAACAACTTTGATTAATTAATCATCAATTAGTCACTGTGGGCAGCAAATGAGCCCCTTTTTTCATTACAGCAGGGGTTGGGGTATGAGCAGCCCCTCTAGAACTACATAGATAGAGAATATAGGAGGTTTCCCAAAGGAAATTCCAGACTATAATATAAGAAGAAAATGGGAATTGATGCTAGAGAGGAACTAGCAACAGAGAGACACCACAATCAGTTTCTTCGCAATACCTTAAAAGAACAAACAGGCCGGGCGCGGTGGCTCAAGCCTGTAATCCCAGCACTTTGGGAGGCCAAAATGGGTGGATCACGAGGTCAGGAGATCGAGACCATCCTGGCTAACATGGTGAAACCCCGTCTCTACTAAAAAAATACAAAAAAATAGCCGGGCGAGGTGGCGGGCGCCTGTAGTCCCAGCTACTCGGGAGGCGGAGGCAGGAGAATGGCATGAACCCGGGAGGAGGAGCTTGCAGTGAGCCGAGATTCGGCCACTGCACTCCAGCCTGGGCCAGAGAGCGAGACTCTGTCTCAAAAAAAAAAAAAAAAAAAAAAAAAAAAAAAAAAAGAGACATCCTGAACAGCTCAACTCACCTGCTCGCCACCTCTTCTGTAATAAGGCTTTCAGTAATCAGGATTTAAATCACATTTCCCTACAACACTGATGAATTTGAAGAACTTTTCCCTCAAAGTGACCTCAAGTTGGAATGTTGGCATGTACTCCAAATACAATAGTATACAGATGAACTTTGATAGAGATGAACTTTGATTGTAATCTCTATTTCAAGGCAGTTTTGATTGGTGAAAATTGCTCCCAGATAGCACTTGAAAAATAATTATGCCTTGCATAACACCTTTTTCTGAGATGTTCTCTACAGTTCATTTAACCCATCCTCAAACATTTCTGTTCACAGAGATGAGTACAGTTGTACCGTGCTTTGAGAAAATCAAATATAAAAAATTTCCAGGCCATGTAAATTCAGGAGTGCTTACCCACATTCCAAAATGATATACTAGTACATGAATTGCCTCAGCTGAAGTACTCTTTATTTATTTATTTTTATTTTTTTCAGATGGAGTCTTGCTCTGTCCCCCAGGCTGGAGGGCAGTGGCACAACATCAGCTCACTGCAACCTCTGCCTCACAGGTTCAAGCGATTCTCCCACCTCAGCCCCCCAAGTAGCTGGGACTACAGATGCCTACCACCACACCTGGCTAATTTTTGTACTTTGTCAGTAGAGACGGGGTTTCACCATGTTGGGCAGGCTGGTCTCGACCTCAAGTGATCTGCCTGCCTCGGCCTCCCAAAATGCTGAGATTACAGGCACGAGCCACCACATCCGGCCTAAAGTACTTTTTAAAGGCAAGTACCTCCATTACAATCCAAATATTTAATTTAATAATTTTTGTTACATAAATAAATTAGCAGAGCACAGTTATTATGCTTCTTGTAACACATAGTTTCTAAGCTCTAAAACCCCCTGGGTTTCTGTGTTTTGTTGTTTTTTAAAAAATAACAGTTTTCGTAACTCAGTGAATTCAACTATTGGTATGAAAAATCAATGACAGTATTTCTAGAAGCCACTAAGGAGTGCCTTTAAAAACAATACAATTACCATTATTATTCTCTAAGAAATGCCTTAATTTCCTGATCTTCTTTCAACGTCTTTCTGATAAACTAAAGGCAGAAATGTTAGTAGATGTCATTCCTTTTGGGTATCTCCCAAGAAAGCACCTGGACTTTGGGGCATAAATCTCAATCTCCCGATTCTGGTGACATCTTTATTTGTCCCTTCAAAGATGTAACTGTTGGATCTCAGAATGCCTCAATGCCTGGCAAAATATGACCTACTAAGACTCCCTGGAGAATCCACTCAATGAGAGCTCTTAACTCCATCAATGTTTTCCAATTAATATAGTACACTTTATTTTTACCTGTACTTCCCCAGGAGGGTCAACCATTTTCATTACTGGAAGACACAAGTTGACATTTGAAATCAATTAAGTTTTGTATCAAAAACTAGAAATGCATTTTAGAAGATCCTTGAAAATTTAAACAGCTTTACACAATCATCAATTGGGCCTCCCAGAGAATTTAACTGTGCCTTTGGCAATCTCATGAGAGAGACCTAAATTTCACAAGTTATTTCTAAAATTCTCAGATCTTCTTTGAAAAAAATCAGATTCTGAAGTTTTCTTTTTCTTATGACTTCTTTCCAGTTCAGCAAACAGAAGTGAATAACTGTTTTCCTAATCAGTTTTCTCCAGTTAAAATCATTAAGCCACCCCATATATAAAACATTGGTCTATATTAAAAACTTGCTGGTAATAAGCAAATTGTTATAATAACATTATATTTACTTTTAAAATTTAGCCCTCCGCACAGCAAAACCACAATGAGGAAACAGTTTAAAGAATGTTTACATATGGTCAGTCTCTTTTTCTAAAAAACCAGAAAACTCCTTCCAAAAAAAAAAAAAAGCCATTTTGTTTTCAGCTAGCATACTGGCATGACAATATGAAGACTGCAGAAGTAAATCATTTTCTCCTTGTATACTTCTATAAAATAGATTTCACACAGTTCACCTACGGAGAATGACCTGGCTCCTAAGGTAGGAGGGCAAAAGTGGTAAGTGGAAAAGATGAGCAGCTGGAAGGGCCCCTCATGTATCTGGTATCTGCCTGAATCCTCCTTTAACAGAAAAGAAAAGCCACAAGGTCAACAGGGTATATGCTTCTATCTTATTGGCTTAAGAGAGCCATGCTCACTCAGATGATGAAAAGACCAGGAGAGAGAAATTCTCACTATAGCAGCCCTCGAGAACAGCAGGAACAAGTGATACAGGTGACTTGAGCCTAGGGTTCTAATAGAAGCAAGACAGTGACACCTGATGTTGGAGATTTTAAACCCAGCTGTGCTACTCCATGGCACAGCTGAGCAGGGATAAATAGAAGACAGAAGAGATGTGACTCAATATGTTCCTAAACCTAGCTCCCTAAAAATCTTGATTATTATTTATGAAGTTCATTGTTCCTATTTAAAGCAAACCCCAAATATAGCACACATTTGTCTTTAAAGTTCGGCATCCTGGATGTTTACTCATGTCCACTAAGATACATGATGATGTTATGCAGTTACACAGGCCTATTTTAAAATTTGCTGGAGGTGGTGGTTGGTCTTTATGAAGTCTCTAAACCAACTTACCAAAAGAATCACCACTCCCCAGTTCATGCTCCCGAGATCACCTCTCCCCAGTTTATGCTCCCGAGACTATAAACAGTCCCCCTATAGTCACTCAGGATAACTCCAGCCCTGAGATTCTTTTTCGTTTGTTTTGTTTTGTTTTTGAGATGCAGTCTCCGGCTGTCGCCCAGTGCAATGGCATGATCTCGGCTCACTGCAATCTCTGCCTCCCGAGTTCAAGTGATTCTCCTGCCTCAGCCTCCCGAGTAGCTGAGATTACAGGTGCCAGCCACCAGACCTGGCTAATTTTTTATATTTTTAGTAGAGTCAGAGTTTCACCATGTTGGCCGGGCTGGTCTCAAACTCCTGACCTCAGGTGATCTGCCCTCCTTGGCCTCCCAAAGTGCTGGGATTACAGGTGTGAGTCACTGCACCCAGCCTGAGATTCTTATAAGCAACGAGAAAGCCTTCAGAAAAAAAAAAAAATGGAGCTTCCAATAAATGTAAAAACATAGTTGAGAGTCTATGGGGGAGAGAGATAATGTATCTATTTAACAACTATTTGGAAAGATGTTAAATACAGACTGCAAATTACTAATGGAATGGCATTTTCCCCTAT
>NW_012103521.1:2770266-2771684 GCF_000951045.1 Mandrillus leucophaeus
AAAGAAAAAAGAAAAACAGTTTCTGTGTGTTAACACATGCTTTACCCTTTTTCCTGAAGCATTAGCATTGCTACTGCTTATATCTACTCTGAGGGGCCACAGAACAAGTAAGGCTGCAAGAGACCAAGAGAATAGGAGCCCACCTGGACCAACAGGGATGAGGACATTCAGTAATTTGTGCTGAGGCTGTGTCTCACAACCACAGTTCAGCTTTTATACCAAATTAAAAAAAAAAAAATGCATCAAATCTACAAAGTGGAGCTGTGTCCAGATTTTTAAACTCAGGTGACAGAGACAAAGCAAGTAAAAAATGTGTTTGCTGCCCATGTCTCCCACAAGAATGTAAGTCTGGGAGGGCAAGGATTTTTTCTCACAGTGTAAATACAAATGCATAAGTATTAGTTTCTAAAGTAGAAGCAGACTAAATTAAAAGAGTTTAGCACACTCAGGAGAAGCCAGTGTGATTCTGTGTGACATGGGTCCCCAAGGCAGGAAAAGAAGGTTATAAAAACAGAGAACCACCCACTTGAACTCCTCCAGTTGTCAGCAAACATACTCCGAGCCACCGTCAAAGAGGTGCTATGCACAGATTTAATGTGAAATAAGCAAAGGATAAGATTCACTGGGGAATTCTATTTATCGGGTTCAAGTAAAACAAGAAGCTACCCTTATTCCTCAAACATGAACATATCATTTAACTACCACTAAAAATAACATTTTAAGAGACAATGCGTAGCACAAACTATGTACTAGGCTTATATATAAGAAGCTTGCCCACATATATTATATAGATATACACATACATATATATACATACATACGTGTGTGTGTGTGTGATATTTTTTGTGACGGAGTTTTGCTCTTGTTGTCCAGGCTGGAGTACAATGGCGCAATCTCAGCTCACTGCAGCCTCTGCCTCCCGGGTTCAAGCCATTCTCTTGCCACAGCCTCACAAGTAACTGGGATTACAAGCACGCACCACCACACCCAGCTAATTTTTTGCATTTTTAGTAGAGATGGGATTTTACCACGTTGATCAGACTGGTCTTGAACTTCTGACCTCAGGTGATCCACCCGCCTCGGCCTCCCAAAGTGCTGGGATTACAGACGTGAGCCACTGCGCCCAGCCCCCACTAATATATTTAATCCACTCAGTTCATTTGCTTAGGGAGTACCCCTTATGTGACAGGCATAAAGTTAATAATATTAGTCTCCATGTTACACATAAAGAAACTGGTATCTGCAGAGATTAAGGAATTTGTACACAATCATCCTATTAGTAAGTTGTCAAGCCAGGATTCAGTTCCCTCCAAAGCGCATATTTTATTTAACTACCTACCAAAAGAGATGGGATACTCACTCCAGTCATGCCAACATTGCTCCAAAATGACTTCGAAAGTTGTTTTTTTTTTTTTTTT
>NW_012103521.1:2774299-2776407 GCF_000951045.1 Mandrillus leucophaeus
CTGAGATTCTTATAAGCAACGAGAAAGCCTTCAGAAAAAAAAAAAAATGGAGCTTCCAATAAATGTAAAAACATAGTTGAGAGTCTATGGGGGAGAGAGATAATGTATCTATTTAACAACTATTTGGAAAGATGTTAAATACAGACTGCAAATTACTAATGGAATGGCATTTTCCCCTATAAAAATGTCAATGCATTTGAACACTAACAGCCAATAATATTGGTCCGAATAAAGTATATGTTCACAATGATCTAGAGGCAGTGTAGATTGACACACTCCTTTTATAAAAACTGTGGCATTTTGTTCATTCTTTAACACAAAACTGTTTAACTGGAACTATCCAAAATATATAAGTATGGAAAACATATTTCAGATTCCATACAACATACAATTCCAAATATTTTCCAAAAGGAGAAGAAAAAAGCAATAGGAAGTAATCATAAGAGATACTTTTTCAATGAATTTTGAAAATTCACATTTTATTTATATATTTTATGAAATAGTAAATACTAGCAAAATTTACACTATTTTCCTTCTTTAAGACTAAAAACATTGAGTGTATCAGAGAATCTTAATATATTCACATATATTCATATAAATATTAGTATATTCATATACATTCAAATCCTCCCATAAACCAGCAACATTACCATTATCCATGATTTCTTTAATATTAGTCATTTTAAACCTTTAAAGCTTTCCCATTAAGTGACAATTTACAACAGTTTCAAAATTTTGAGGTTTCCAAAATAACTTTATATATTTAATTTTAGAAACCTAGTTTAACACATCATTCTGCCTCAGAATTCAACATTATCCCAGAAATTTGTTAACAAAGAAAAAATAACTCTCATAATACAAAGATAAAGACTGCAGGCTCTGAAGTCACGCTGGCCCGGGTGTAATTCCCAGCTTCATCACTTGAACTTGGGCAAGTTATTTAACTTCTCTTAACAGTTTCCTCATTCAAAAAAGCTGGAATTTGTTCAATCAATAACTATTTACTAAGCATCTATCCTGCACTAGGTATTATACTAAATGCTGTCCCAGAATTTAGCCCAGAAGAAGAAGAAAAAGTCCTAACACTCACAGAGCTTATATTCTAGTGGGATATTTCAGAAGATTGTGGTGAGGAATTAGAAAAATAATGCCTATAAAGCACTTTGTATAGTGTCTGAAACAAGGAGAGACAACAGACATAAAGTCAGCACTAATAATAATATCTCACAGGACTAACGATAGCTATCATTATCTCACAGTATTATGAAAATTAAATGAGCCAGTTCATACAAAACACTTACCCATTAGGTTTTTTAAAAAACCTCTCTACGTATCAGCTATTATCATAAAATAATCACCTTGATTATTTCCGATGCAATCTCTATCCCCTGGAGGTAGTGGGTGGGGAGAGTAGAGTGCAGAATGCCAATTGCCAACAAGATCCTTTAAGACCCTTAAGAAATGCCAAACCCGAGGTCACTTCTCAAAAACACGAGGAAAATATATGCAGGGTCGTTTCTTCTCTTTATCTTAAACATGCTTCCTGGTTTCTATAGAAGGCTGCTTGATTTGATCAGCATTGTAAAAAGTATTTAAAGACAATTGTTCTTTGTATAAAAAAAAGATTTAAACTTTTAGAGTTTAGTGGTATAAAACAAAAGAGGAACTTCAAAATTTGAATTAAATACAATTAAAGGAATGAGAAAAAAACTACAAATAAGTTTATAGTGAGCCATCACAGACATATCTGAATTGGCTATTGTATGTTTTTTCTGTGAGAACCCTTCTCTTCCATCTTTAAAACAGGATTGAAAAACAAAATTTCATGGGCTGGGCACACTGGCACAAGCCTGTAATCCTAGCACTTTGGGAAGCGAGGTTGGGGGGGGGATCACAGGAGGTCAGGAGTTCGAGACCAGCCTGACCAACATGGTGAAACCCCATCTCCACTAAAAATGCAAAAATTAGGTGGATGTGGTGGTGCATGCCTGTAATCCCAGTCACCAGGGAGGCGGAGGCAGGAGAATTTCTTGAATCTGGGAGGCAGAGGTTGCAGTGAGCTGAGATGGCACCACTGCACTCCAGCCCAGGCAACAAAGCAAGACTCT
>NW_012103521.1:2777907-2792895 GCF_000951045.1 Mandrillus leucophaeus
AGTGCAGCGGTGCAATCTCGGCTCACTGCAAGCTCCACCTCCTGGGTTCAAGTGATTCTCCTGCCTGAGCCTCCTGAGTAGCTGGGACTACAGGCGCATGCCACCATGCCTGGCTAATTTTTTATATTTTTAGAAGAGACGGGGTTTCACCCTGTTAGCCAGGATGGTCTCGATCTCCTGACCTTGTGATCCACCCGCCTTGGCCTCCCAAAGTGCTGGGATCACAGGCGTGAGCCACCGTGCCTGGCCTAAACTTTTTTAAGAAAACGATGGTTAAGCAAATTGAATTCAGAAAACAAATAAGAAAGTCCAACTTAATACTTAATAGCAGTATTTTCTTTTGATTATATTACCTAGTCCAATTTTCTTATATACTAGTCCAACTGATGTTTATTATATTATTCAGGATGATCACCAAATCTGATTCTTCATATCAGAACTATCTACAAGCTATTGAGAAATAATATCGTATTACTCCTCCCAATCAAATAGTTGCTATCATTGAGGGTGCTAAAAAGAAAGTGCTATATGTATTTAAGTTAAAAACCTACTCCTATGATACTCCAAATAATAGCAACATCATTGGAAGAATTCAGCAGTGGGTCAATATTGTTAGAAGGAACAGTACTCCATTGAAGGTATGAATGCTTCTATATTGCCTAACGAGTAAGTGAAAGCAATGCACTCTATTCCATGCTCTGAAATCTTTAGACAAAAAATAATAATGCTTTCCTGAAATTACCTTTTTCTTCCATTTCTTTCCTTCATTACACTTGGCATTATGACAGAGAAATTACCATTATTTAGCTTTTTTACACTTTGGTTCCGATTTAAAGGTGGAAGTCATTATGCACCATAGTGAGATACAATTAAAAAAACGCTGAACCTTGAATCAGGAGACACGCTTCTATCCCAGCTCTGCCACTAGCCAGATCTAAAATCTTGGACACAACCTTCACTTCTCTAAACTTCTATTTTCTCATGTATAGAATGAAGATACTTGTAGTAAGTGTAAGATTCTGTTAATGTTATCTAAACCTTTTCTTTCTGGTCCTGAAAACTGAAATTAATTAGTACCTCTCATATATGCTAGTATAAAGGAAATGATCACTCTGTGTGTGTGTATTAGTTTGCCATTGTTGTATAACAAGTCACCAGAATGGTAGAGGCTTAGGACAAAATCAACTTACTGGCTCACAGTTCCATAGGCCAGAAACTCAGCAATAACTCAGGTGGGCTATCTTGCTTAGAGCCTCAGAAAGCCAAAATCAAGGTAATGGCCAGACTGGGCTCTCCTCTGGAAGCTTTAAGGAAGAATCTACTTCCGTGTTCATTCAAGTTGTTATGCAAACTCCATTTCCTTGCTACTCCAAGACTGATGTCCTTATTTCCTTACTGGCTGCCATCCAGGAGCCACCCTCAGCTTCTAGAGGCTGTCCACATTCCTTTTCATTTGGCCCTCCTCTGTCTTCAAACCGGCAATAGAAAAGTGATAGAGTCCTTCTCAGGCTTTGCATATCACTGGCTTCCTGTTCTGCCATTGCTAGAGAAAACTCTCTGAAGAGTTCCCCTATCCGTCTGGGTCATGCCCATTTGGACAATCACCATATCTTAAGGCCAACTGATCTGGGACTTTAATTACATCTACAAAGTCCCTTTGCAATAGTGCCCGGATTCAGGTTTGAATAGCCAGGGGGACAGGACCCTAGGTTCTCATGTTTAGAATTCTGCCTACAATGTGTTTTGGAGGGGGGTGGGGGGCAGAGAAAGGAGGGTTCATGTGGGTGTATGTCCCTCACAAAGCTCAAAGCCACAGTCTTCTTTGTATCCCATTATACACACAAGTGCTGCAATATGATGCATCCCATAAATATCTGTTCAATTAAATGAAATACTTCCCAGTAGACAAAAGCACGCACAGTGCCAAATACTACTATTAATTGAGCACTGGCACTCGATATAAAAATGAAATATATACCTAACACAAAGGACATGCTTTATTAGACCTATGGACAAGATGTTGATGTTAGTTGTTTCAATACAAAAATGCCAGATGCAAATCAAAAGCTGAATAAGTGAGCAAATGGGCAAAAATATTTTTAAATATACATGCAGTTCTTAGTATTCTAGTGTCCAGTAACAGCTATGAAAGCTCTTTGTATCACTGAAGAATTCTAAGACAAATGAAGGCCTCTATATAAAAATTCTTAAATGTGTTCCATAATGCTTTAGCTCTCACAATAAGGCAAACAATGCTCTCTCCAGCCAGGACCAATAGGTCTGACAATTTAAGATGAGCACCTTGAAGAGTGCTGATAAGCAAACAAACTGCCCCTGTAAAAAGCAGTATAAAAGAACAAATCGTTCTGCCACCGTTCCTAATTCTGAAGTCTCAATCATTTTGCAGTACTTCTTGAATTTAAGAAAAATGGGAGGGGTGTTAGAAATGTGCATTATATTCCTAGATGCTCTGAATTAAGTCACCACATTAATACCTTATTCAAATAACTTATTCTTTAGCAGCTATTTGCCTGTTCTGCACCTCATAAAAGCACAATAGTATTTTTTTGAAAGCATAAATAATCCTGTTCTATTGCAGGCTGATGTGACACCTGCAATAAAGACAATTAATTCTCATCTTCCACTATTATCTATTTGTCCATTCCCAAAGGGTAAGTGGTGTTTTCTCTAGGCTCTTGTTTGCTAATGTACAATGTTTACTGGTAATGAGCATTTTAAGCTACTGAACAGCAGCTTTGAAAGAACATGAAATTAGCTAAACATACATCACAACACTGTGGCATTTACAACAGGCTCCCATGGATAATGAAACTTCACTTAGGATACTAGTTCCGTTCAGTCAACACATTTCAAATGCCACTAAAGAGATCGCTACCTGTAAAGAACCTCAGCTGATCTAATTTAACTTTATCTTGTAACACAGGGGAGTTACAGCATTCTTTGTGACAGCTGTCTTTTCAGACACTACAAAAGGTTTTCTACAACAACTGTTATCTGTCCATCTCCACAACAGCCAGATACAATGTAATCATCATGTGCTGTACGGCCTGAACTGCTTTAATTTGGGGTTGCCTGAGCTCTGCTTGAGGAATGAAAAAATTAAAGGGCACACACACGAAGAGAAGGGAAAATAAATCCCTGTTGTGTCTTTCAAGATGCTAACTGGTGCCTTATTCTGCTTTTTTCCTTCTAGCAATAAAACAAGGATTTATATTCTGAAGAGTTCTTCAATCCAGACCTGAAATAGCAATATCTTTTGTATACAGTCTTTGACAATAAAGAAAAGCCAATAAAGCATCAAAATCCTCCCCCCAAATAAAACTATAAACTTTAGAAATTAAACTAGCTTGAAAAGTTATTTTCCGAAAGATACATGTAGAGGGCTTTTTCAGAGTGAAGTTTCCATAGGGAAAGGAGCTATTTAAGCTGTTGCTTACTGTTTATGTGGGCTACTGTTGGTGGTCTGCAGCAACATTCTGCTAGCCCCTGATTGAGGCAACTTTCAGAGAGAAGTCTACATGTGACATAATTCCATGCAAAGAAATCTAAGTGGAGGGTTTCTGGCCAGAGTTCCATAAAACTTTATGTTATTGCTATAAATAAAAATATTTTTAAAATAACTGGCAGATGTGTCCTTGTCCATCCCTTGCTGCCTTCACGCATTTTTTTTTTTTTTTTTTTTTTTTTTTTGAGAGACAGAGTCTCACTCTGTCACCCAGACTGGAGTGTAGTGGTATAATCACAGCTCATTGCAGCCCTGAACTCCTGAACTTCTGATCCTCTGCTTCAGCCCCTCAGTTATGTCTTGACACATAGCTAGGACAATAGCCATGTGCCACCATGCCCAGCTAAATTTTTGTTTGTCTGTTCGTTTGTTTGAGACGTAGTCTTGCTCTGTCAACCAGGGCTGGAGTGGAGTGGTGCAATCTTGGCTCACTGCAACCTCTGCCTCCCAGATTCAAGCGATTCTCCTGCCTCAGCCTCCCAAGTAGCTGGGACTACAGGCGTGCGCCACTATGCCCAGCTAATTTTTGTACTTTTAATAGAGACGGAGTTTCACCATGTTGGTTGGCGAGGATGGTCTCGATCTTTTGACCTCACTATCCGCCCGCCTTGGCCTCCCAAAGTGCTGAAATTACAGGCGTGAGCCACCGTGCCCGGCCGCTAATTTTTAAAAATATATATTTTAGAGACTTTTCTTGGGGTCTCGTTTTGTTACGCAGGCTTCAAGCAATCCTGCTGCCTGGCCTCCCAGAGCACAGGGATTAAAGGTGCGAGCAACCACGCCCAGCACCCCACTCCTTTCTGACCAAAACCTGTACCTGACATTTAGAAGTATAGCAACCAACCATCATGCAAAAATTAAAAAAATAGAAAAACTATAGAAAACAAGAAAAAATGCAAAATATAATATATCCCTGCAATAGATAAGTCACAACGCATTATGACAACAGAATCATATTTTCTGTAGTATTAAGGGAGCTAAAAGAAAGGGCAGATTAGTTAAAAATAAAGCTATCAGAAAGGCAAACCAAAATGCAAATTTCAAAGTGGGTATCACTAAAGTACGTGACCCCTTGTTGATTTAGTGGGTATACAAACGACAGGTAATAAAGGCTGAGGAGCGCTGGGGTAACAGTGCCACCTCCTTCACGTCAAGACAGAGAAAGCTCAAGGCCATGTCAAGAGCTGGCTATGTTGTGCTGGAGTTTGGAAGACACCTTTTTCTGGCGTCGCTAACCAGAGAAATACAATTGCTAGGGCAGCATGAAAGAGACCTTTTAGCTTCCCCTTCTGAGAGCAGGTCAAAGAAAGGTAGGCAGCTGTTCCCCACGGACTCACAGACTTGGCAGAAAGAAGAGCCAGTGTGGAGCCACTTGGAATCCTTCCTGAGAGGGCCATACAGGAGGGTCACAGATAGAGAAAGTCAGTGGCATAGACAACCAAAAAACCAAGGGCTGAGGGGAAAGTGTTAGCCAAAGGGAAAAGCAAAATACTTCAGGCGAGCTGTGGTGAGAGAATCCCAGCAGGGAAGGCTCTAATGAATTCGAGACACACCCATAAGAAAGTGAGTCAGCTCTGAATATGTGCTAGGGTCAGAATACATAACATCAGTTTAAATCCACAACACATACAAACAGACCTTCCCTGCGGATCCTTCATACTGTTCTTATATCTCTGAAGAGTCCACGACAGGAGCCAGTAAATGGAAGAAGAAATGACCAGCAAGAAATAAGTAGCCATTAGATAGTATGTTCCAAGAGGCAGGGATTTCTCTGTTTTGTCACTTGCTGTATTGTTTCCCAGCCTAGAACTATGTCTGCTACATAGCAGGTGTTCAATAACTATTTGCTCAACAAATGAAAAGCCATCACACCCCACTTTTCCAGAATGCAGATTCCCTTCTATAGCAAGGTACACCAGAGGCAAAGATGTCCCAAATGAGCAAATGAGACTGTATTTGTAATTTAAAGGGATTATAAGGATTTCCAGTAACAGAAAAATCAGAGGATCTGCTAGAATTTTCATTAATAGCAGAAGATAAACTTTCCCCTCTGAATATATATTTAATTGATAGTAGGAAGTGCAATTTAAATCTGCATTTTCCTTTCATCCATTACATGCATATGTTCAAATGTACTGACTACCCAGAGTATGGTTCGCAGAGCAATTTACCATACATGTTCTATTTCATCTTTATAACGATCACACTGTCATAGTTTAAGAAACTAGGGCTTATGGAGTAGTAAACAACAATACTGGTTCTACAATACTGGTTCTATAGTCAACTCTAGAATACTCTGTTTTCCTCTAAATTTTTATCTGAAAGTCTTCCTGGGTTCCCATCTAGCATGTTCTACCCACATAAAGGTAGATAAACTTGGACCCTTACCTTAATTACAACCCAGTTATTCCTAACAGATGGCCTTTTCTTTCATTATTCAACTCACTTAGGCTTCTGGTTTATTGACCAATGATTGTAAAATGTCTTACAGAAATAAATAGAAATAAAAATAAATAGAAATTCCTAAAAGTGACTTAAACAGGATGGAATTTTCATCAATCTACATAAATATATAGTCCAGTGTTAGAAATGGCAAGTCCTAATTATAACGCACCCATACTCCATCTATCTTGCTGCTCTGCTGTATTTAACTCATGGCATCTGCTTTTTGGCCCATCTAGGTCCAGCCATCACATTGGCATTTCAGCCAGTGGGAAACAGGAAAAGAAACAACAGCAGTCAAGTTACACATATCTCTTCTCCAGCCAGACCTAAATCATACGGCTACACCTGCTCACAAAGAGGCTGGAAAATCTGAGCTCTTATATAAGTCAGAGATGTGTCTTATTCAAGTGTCCAACACATTTTCTGGCACTGTTTAAAATATTTGGCAGTATGATATTCACCATCACTGCCATATTCATTCATACAATAAGCATTTATCAAAATCTTTCTATGTATCTTCTTTTTTTTTTTTTTTTTAACTTTGAGACAGAGTCTCACTCTGTCACCCAGGCTGGAGTACACTGGCATGATCCCAGCTTACTGCAACCTCTACCTCCCATATTCAAGTGATTCTCCTGCCTCAGCCTCCTGACTAGCTGGGACTACAGGTGAGTGCCACCACACCTGGCTAATATTCGTATTTTTAGTAGAGATAGGCTTTTGTCATGTTGGCCAGGCTGGTCTCGAACCCCTGGCCTCAAGTGATTCACCTGCCTTGGCCTCCCAAAGTGCTGGGATTACAAATGTGAGCCATCACACCCAGCCATATATCATTTTTAATGAACTAGAAAAAATAATTATTAAATGACATTTTACTAATTTTTTTCATCACTGATAAAAATGACTACCATTAACATTAAAATAACTAATAATAATACTTGGTTCTGGTTTGCCACTATCACCTCAAAATTTTTAAATATATGGTGACAAATGATTTAGAATTCTCATTCCATATGAACGACAGCATTTTTAACTATCATGTTTTCTTACTAGTTCGAAGACAATTTATTCCAAGTGATTCAGAGGAGAATGTTTCCTGTTCTTAAACTCATACACAACACTAACACCTGAATAATACTATAAAACCAAAATGAACACGTAAGCCAACCTATTATTTGTGTCTCTTTAAGGTATAAGTAACTATTAAACTTTTGGTGCATTCATTTAGAATGCAAATGTCCCTGTCACTCAGTAAGTGATCACAAAATTTAAAAGGCACTAGATCACTCTTCTTGTATAATCAAAATAATAAGAAATGTCCTAATAAGCTAACTAGAAGGAAGGGAGGTCTCATCAAGTAGCTGAAACTACAGGATAAAAGTCAATCCTCCATGACATCCCCAACTCATCATCAGTAAAGATGCACTTTTATGAACAATGAAGATAAAATATAGGTTGATGCCCTGGCATAGTCACTTAAGGGAGCACATAATTTCTTTCATTTGTCCTTTTCAAACTTGCAAATGAATGGGATAAAAAAATTACCTAATTATACTAGACCAAAGGACTTACACTATATCTTGTTTACCCTGGAATGACTGGAAATTTCTAAGGGAGACAACAATAAAAATACCACAGCAACTCAATGCTGCCCGGTAAATTACTAATGAGAAAGTTGAGAGAGAATTTAGTTTGTTTTCCACTCCAATGGACTCTCTTCCTTTCTCCCAACATGCACTTATTATTCCGTATCACTGCCCAAAAAGCTTTATTTAGAATGTGGTCTCTGGAAGAACAACATCAGGGAACTGTCTCCCTTCGGGCACTGGTATTTAGGCATTAGAAACAGCATTAGAAAGATAAAATATTCTCCTTTTTAAAAGCATGTAATAAAGCTCAATGGGGTGTTTGTGACTTACTATTGGTAAGCTTGGGCATTACAGATTTAAGTCAACCTTAAATTCCTGTATAAACAATCAAACCTGTAGCTGGGAAAGTTTTGTGTTGCTTTACTCTTTGCCTTCTGATTACTTATTCATTTATATTTCCTGAACTATTTACAAAATGTATACAAACAAAACCAAACTGCAAGCCTATTAGGTTGCTTACACTGGCATCTACTTCCTGCTCCCTTCCTGGGGTTGATAGAGATGGCTGCCATTTTAAATAAGTATATTAATAATGCAGCTATTTTTAAAAGTTTCCCACAGAGTGGCTGCTTTAAAGCAGTAAACAGAACTGTTGAGTCTCACAAGGCAGATGCTTTGAATATAGGTTCACATTCATTTCTAAACAGTGCTGCATGTAACAATTTTAATTATTATCATTACTCTCACAGTAGTGTCACTTTAGACCTAATATTAAAAAAAAAAAAAGTGTTAGACTGTTTAGCTGAACATAATGTAGGAAGAAATTAATCATTTGACCAAATTACTGTTAAACTTAACTGGTATTTAAATTACATCAATGTGATAAAAGTTTGAGGATAGAGTTTAAACAATACCGCAATTTTACAATTCTAGTTAAAACTGTATAAAGAAAAGCACTCTTGGCATGGGTCATTTAATGCTTACAGTTATTCAGAACAATTTCTAAATGGAAGTGTTATTCCCTCAGATCGATTAATACTATCTCCTTGATGGACTTTTTATTTTACTGGTCATAAATTCTAACTGATCTTTAGTTGCTTACACTGTATGTGATTTTAAAATGTCTAAAATCATGGGTATATTAGTTTATACAAACAGGGCATTTGTTAGTTTGTAAGGCAGAAGAAAAGGATTAAGTTTACCTACTATGTCTTAAAAGTTCTATAACTGGGATATTCATTAAAGTTAAGAGATTTTATTTCACCTCTGATTAACTAGAAGCTTCCAGTATTTTCTTTTTCTAACTATCTGTTCTTAGATAAAGACTATTATTTGAAATACATTCAAAATAGCAAGTGGCAATCTTGGTTTGTACTTCTCAGAAATGTTAAAATGCTAGCAATAATATAGCAATCATGGGACTAAATATCCATCATGGGAATAATGCCTAGACCATAGAAAATTTTAGCCCTCTCTGACAAGGCTGTGGAAGGAAAACACAACCTAGTAAAGGTTTGAAATGAAAAAGTCATTCTGATATTAGGTTGCAATTACCCTAACCACTTACATTACTGGAAAGCATGCATAATAGAATGCAATAGCTAAAAAGAATGATTATAAAGCCACTGAAATCACAGAGGAATCAAACAAAAAAGTAAAAACTGACAGATGTGTTATTGTATGAACGCTATAATGGGACTTTACTAATACTGGAAGATGTTTAAAGCAACTCCAAAATAAAAAGAATTTCTGTACTTTAAATATAGGACTTTTTTTTTAAGTTAATCATCTTGAAAATTGCTAATAATTATTTTAATAACTGAGGAATCTGAAGAACTGAGAAGAATGCTACAATGTTAACATAAAATAATACTTTGTTGTAGTCAAAATAATATTACAAGCAAAGTTCAACTCCGATTACATTTTCTGTACTGTTTATTTAACTTCTTTATCCTATTGCTCACTTCCTATGGTCCCTAAATGGAAAAAGCAAAGTCTTATATCAAGTAAGCAGGACAAGAGTAGGATGAGGCAAGGGAGGCATTCATCTCCAGAGCAAACTTTAAAACTCATTAATCAAGATAATTGTGTGTGTGTGTTTCTGTGTGTGTGTGCGTGTGTGTGATGGAGTCTCGCACTGTCACTTCGGCTGGAGTGCAATGGCATAATCTCGGCTCACTGCAACATCTGCTCCTAGATTCAAGCGGTTCTCCTGCCTCAGCCTCCCAAGTAGCTGGGATTATAGGCGCCTGCCACCACGCCAGGCTAATTTTTTTTATTTTTTAAATTTTTTGTATTTTTAGTAGAGACGGGCTTTCACTATGTTAGCCAGGCTGGTCTTGAACTCCAGATCTCATGATTTGCCTGCCTCCGGCTCCCAAGGTGCTGGGATTATAGGTGTGAGACACCACACCTGGCCAAGATAAATGAACACATCTTTAAAAAATCAAAATTAATGTATAAAACTGTTAACGACAGATCAGATCAGTATTACTGACTTTTCCTTTTCCCTTGGACTCCAATATGGTTCAGTATAAGTGGTTACGGATTCTGTATTGTGATAGTTGGTTTATTTTGGTATTTGATATAGATGTGTAAATTAACTTCATATTATTTTAGCATATGATTGATTTTATTTAAACACACGTTTTGAGGGGCACATCCTAAAATTCTGTGCTGAAGGCAAGTATCTCTCTCACTGCATTTGCGTCTCAGCCCTATGGTTTAGGATTCAGTAAGTATCTGTGGAATAAGGGATGGAATGTGTGAATTAACCTGCAATGAATCTCAGACTGTTCCCAATATACCACATGAACTCTCTTGATACAAACTCTATTAACTGAGCACCCTTCTTTGTTAGACCCTTTCATTATTATTTCTAATTCTCACAAGAGACCTTCAAAAGGAAACTGAGCTTCTGACAGTGCAGTGACTTGGCCCCAACACAAGTTCTCAGTAAATATTGGTTGGATAATAACAACAAAGAAAGTAAGTAGAGACCTAGACTTTAACTCAAGTACATGTCCTGGCATCTCAGGGACTTCATCCCCCAGGAACTCACTTTTAAACCTCTCAAGTTGGATTCTGGTGCTTGTCTTCTGTTTCCAATAGCAACTGTGGTAGGCATAATATTAAGATGACCCTTATGATCTTCACCTCTTGGTATCACTCCTACGATTATGGCAAAAGGAAAGAAGTTCTTAGGCAGGTGGCAGAAGAGATGTCAGAGAGGTTAGAAGCAAGAGAAGGATGCACACCACTGCTAGTTTGAAGTAGGGGCTGGAGGCATGTAAGTAGGAATGTGAATGGTCTCTGATAACAGAGCATGGCCTCTGATGATCACCAGCAAGAACGCAGGAACCTTACTCCTACAGTTACAAGGAACTGGATTCAGCCAACAACCTGGAAAAGCTTGGAAACCGATCTTTCCCAGGGTCTCCAGGGAAAAAGCAGTTAACACCTTGACTTTAGCCCTATTAGACCCCGAGCAGAGAATACAGCCGAGCCTGCTCGCTCTGGTGGTAATTTTTTAAGCAGCAATAGAAAACTAATACATCAACCTATGTATAACCTCATCATATCACAAATATGGTAATTATCTTTTCATCTAAGCTTCTTATTACCAAGGCCTAAAGATTTACTCACATACCCTGATGTGATCTGCCCAAGGCCAGGCACATTATATAAACACAGAGTTGACACTGAAGAGATGAATAAATTCACACACTAGTTCTTCAATAAAGGTTTAAAGTACTGACAGCAATGATAATGAAAATGAAGGGACCTGCACCTAACATGGGCCTTCAATTAATATTTTTGAGCTAAATCTTGCTTTTTTATATCCTGGCACACAGTCGAAAGAACACACATTTTCTAAGACCAGTTCCACAGCTATGTAAATATATGATATTTACTGGAGTACGCTCCATCTTTCTATAATCTATAGAGAAGTACACAAATTTCGATACCGAATCGCTTTAGCAGTATATCCTCCACAGATGTAATAGATAAAATATCTCCAGTGTCACCACGTACCTTACTTCTCTTCACTCCAATTGTCCTGTTTTCCAGCTTTTTCCTTTGCTGCTGGTATAACAACCAAAACCATCATCTCTGAAACTTCCACTAGACACTAATTCTATCTTCTACAAAGGATATAGTCAAAGGCACGTCATTTACAGAAAAAATATAATGAAGTAAAATTAATCATTTAGACTGCCTGTTCATAACTAGTTCTTAGAAGGGAAGATTCCCCCACCCTCCCTACACACTCACAAAAGACTGAAATCACACTACAGGAATTAGCTGCTTAATGCTGACCACCTATAACCCTAAATTCTGCAAGAAAAAGGAGCTAGTGTGCATGTTGTGTATTTATTTATCTTTGAATTCCAAACCTTTATCACAGATACCTGGTAACCTAGCAGGTACTCTATGCATGTTGCTGAACTGAAATAGCAGTAAAATCTGTAATGATTTTTGGTGTCCTTAAACACATACACTACCCTCACCTCACAGCAATGAATTATTTATAACTGAGCTGGTTTAAAATATATGATGTTTTCCAATATTTAGCTTTGCTTAATTGCATCATTTCTATTATTCAACTTAACTTCTTAACTGTATTTACATATGCATAATGAGTAAAGGATTTCACAAATGAAACATTTTGAAAAAAATAAAGAGATCTTCCCTCTAAGAACAATAAAATCAGAAACCTTTAAAAAGATGTCTTATATGATAGTCAATGCCTATAATTGTTGTAATTATGTAAATATAGCCAGCTAACATCCAACAATGAGGCTGGTATTAGTTTCTAAGCTTTGGAACTCCCTTACAATAAGGTCCTTTTAAGGCAATTAACCTTATTTGGATAGCATCCAAGAGAAATCAATGCTTTATCATACTCTAAGCTCCAGCTAACAGTGTTTTAGGTAGATGCCAGGATATTTCAAATTAGAACTATAAAATCACTTAATTGTGTGACCTACAGAAATACGGATTAAACCACACTTCCACACAGCTGGAAACCAAAATTAGTCCTCATCTGCCTTTCTACAGCTACCGTATTCAGTCATTCCCTTAGCCTTAAAAATGATGAGAACCAGCTGGGCACGGTGGCTTACACCTGTAATCCCAGCACTTTGGGAGGCCAAGGTGGGAGGATCACAAGGTCAGGAGATCGAGACCATCCTGGCTAACACAGTGAAACCCCGTCTCTACTAAAAACACAAAAAGTTAGCTCGGCGTGGTGGCGGGCGCCTGTAGTCCCAGCTACTCGGGAGGCTGAGGCAGGAGAATGGCGTGAACCCGGGAGGCGGAGCTTGCAGTGAGCCAAGATCGTGCTACTGCACTCCAGCCTAGGCGATAGAGCGAGACTCCGTCTCAAAACAAAAAAACAAAGATAAGAACCAAAATTCAAAAAAGTTATCCCATTCTTCAATAAAACAGTAACCAGAGTAAAATAAGCCCCACTGAGACATTTACTCTGACAAGAATCTGTATAAAGATCAATCAACAAAGTATGATACAGAATTTTAAACTTCCAAAACTGGTATTACACGGCAGGAGTCAACTTGAATTTGGTAAAGAAGACAAAATAATTTTTAAATACGTAAGTACTTAATTCTGTTTGAAATATAACACCTGTAAAACATTTTAACAATTCTTAGTTTCCAAAAATGTTAGCCAAAATCTCGACCAAATAAATTCCCATCACTCTCCTGACCCCAATCCTTGTCTCGGCATCATCCCTCGTTAACAGGAAAATGAGCAAAGCCAGGGAAAGAGACAGTAAACAAGGAGAAAGAAAAGGGAGAGCCTTCATGACTTACAAATTATATAAACTTCCTATTAATCAAGAACTGGCTCTATATTGTTTTTGCATATATTACCATGATCCAACAACTGAAGTCAGAGCCATTTACTCATTTATCACACAAACCATTCCATGTAAAATTGAACCTTGTCAGCTAAACACTTACTTGGTTTACTAGTTGTTGATTACACAGCAATTTAATTGCAGTATACACACATAACTAGACTGTATATTGAGGACATTACTTTTGCTGTATCCCATATTTTTCTTCACTTTGCCTAAAATAAAGCCTTTTATAGTAATAGCCTAAAACTTTCAAAAAATTGATAAGTAAACTAATTACCAAGTATTTCTACGTCGGCTTTCTGATGCCTACGGTTTTGTTAGGAACAAACAGCTATAAATTCCTAGCCAAAACTTCCCACTGGTCTAAAATTTGTATATGGCCTACTAAATACTTCTCATAAATTATGTCATGACAGCATGTTATTTCTACTTACTGAAAATATTACTGTACTCACTAACATATAATTTTCTTTCTTTAAAAGATGAGAAAAAACTCTGAATTCATACTTGCCAAATCTTACCACCACAGGGCCAGACACACTGGAGCCCCACGTTGGCAACCTACGCAGAAACATTTGCTCAGTTCAGCGATAAGCCTGTTAGGTTACGCAACACAACCTTTTGTGCTACACATTACGCAGCAAATTTAAGTTGTGACAACTATCAAGTGGTATGCTTTGCAGACTCTGAGACAATGCACACTTGTAAAGGTAGCAGCCAATATTCGATTTTTTTTTTTTTTTTTGCATTTGTTGAATGTATAAACACCGATAAGTCTGGCACTTGATTCTAAATTCTCCAACTGTAATTACAAACACATGTGCACATTACATAGCTACAGATGCATTTAAAATAATCACCTTATTGAAGATGTCTGCTTTCCACAAGCTACTAGAAATAGCTGCTAGCTACTCTGAATGCAATAGTTTTCCATGTGCAAACACATTAATCAAAACAACTTATATACTTGAAAAGGCAGAATAGTTATCCATATACCCCTGTTTGATTTTAGCTCTGTAGAAAATTGTATCTCACAATTTCCAAGTAGATCCTGCCTTGCTATGTGCCCACTGGAATTCGAAAGCACAGGAGCCCACAATAAGGTAAAGATTATTGATGTACACCCACAACTTTCTTTTCAAGATGGCTCCATCGAATCCATTTTCTCATTCCACTATCTCTGATTGGGAGCTTTCTTAACTACCTCACTCTTAAACTGGTGCCTTCAATAAAAAGAATATGTGATACGTGTGAGCTGAGATCTGGCCATTGCACTCCAGCCTGGGCAACAGAGCAAGACTCTGTCTCAAAAAAAAAAAAAAAAAAAAAGAATATGTGATACTCAACTGTACAAAACAATGTGCTAAAAGTGCTAATCTCTGCATGGATTCAAGAGAACGCTCAGTAGTCACAAAGCACTCACAATCTGTCTAACTAGAGTCAATGTTGTTTAAAGTGGACAGAGAAGCATGTGCACCTCCACTTCTTTTCGAAGGGCACATACTGATAAGTGGCAAAGCTGGAACTCAAGTCTGGGTGACCCC
>NW_012103521.1:2793870-2799134 GCF_000951045.1 Mandrillus leucophaeus
TTTTTTTTTTTTTTTTTTTGGACTTTCTTAGACAATCCTTCAATTGGTAATACTTTCTAGTGGAGTTGTATAATGGAGTGGTCTCTTTCCCTGCACTCAGGTTTCCATGTGAAAGTTGGATTTAAAAAGAATTTTTTTTTTTTTTTTTTGGAGACAGTCTCACTCTGTTGCCCACGCTGGAGTGCAATGGTGCAGTCTCAGCTCACCACACCCTCCGCCTCCCGGGTTCAAGTGATTCTCCTGGCTCAGCCTCCCGAGTAGCTGGGATTACAGGCCCATGCCACCATGCCTGGCTCATTTTTGTATTTTTAGTAGAGATGGGTTTTCACCATGTTGGCCAGACTAGTCTTAACTTCCTGACCTCAGGTGATCCGCCCTCCACCGTGAGCAACCACGCCCACCCTAAAAAAAAAAAAAAAAAGAAAATTTTAAGTTATGAATCCTCTAGTCTTGGGAATGATCCCAACCTTTCAAGTCAGGGGTCAGGGTAGCTCTGGAAAAGATTCAGTCACACCAATAACAGAGAATCACATTGAAAATCCGAAGTCCAACAAGCAGAATACAAATGGTTATATATGTGAGGTAATTTTAATCTCAGTAAAATAAATATATCGATATATACACAGTAAAGGAAAAAAGACTAGAAGAAAGGTTAAGACTGATTCTACACTGAGGTGGCAGAATTACAGTTTCATCCTTCTCCTTTTCTCTTTTCTACAGTGGGAGAAAGAATAAAATAAATGTTGTAAGTTTTCTGGTTTTTGTTTTTGTTTTCAATTATTTTTAAAGTTCCCACACAAAAGATCAGAATTAGAAGAGGAACAAAGAAAACATCTAGTTTTCCTTATTTAACGGGTCACTCCACTGCGGCTCAGGAAAGAAAAGGGGTTTTTCTAAGGATACACAGCAATTCAAAGGCAGTATAGTAGAATTGGTTAAGAGTACTCTATTTGGGCTCCAAGCTTGGCTTTGCCACTTTCTAGCTATGTGACCAAAGGAAAATCCCTAACATCTCCAAGCTTCAATTTCCCTATCTGTAAAATATGCAAATAACATAACCTTCCTGCCAGCATCACTGAAACGTCTCTGGTGGAGAAAGTATATGTAAAGTGTCTAGCCGGATACCTGGCACATATGAAAAACACAAAGAATGTCTTTTTGTTAGGAAAAAGAACCACAAGTGTCATTACCATCTCATTATCATCTGGTAGGTATGCCTCATGCATACTATTCAGTCATCTATAATGTACCCTGTGTTTTTAATCTCAATCTGTGTTGAGAACTAAACTCTGATTTTTTTTTAGTTTGACCAAATTCCTATCTGAGAATTCAAATCATAAATTCTCATCAGATGGGTTTATTTAACCCTAAATATTACGACATACTTTCCAATCTGACTCTAGAATAACATTATGTGACAAAGAAAAAATCAAAATATTTTACCCCGAAACATGTTTCTTTGTCTTATTTTGAAATGGTCCTGCAAAGCGGTCCTTTGTGGGGGAAAATGTGCATCTGGAAAGAATCTCTATTAACAGCTGGGTGCAGTGGCTCACATAATCCCAGCACTTTGGGAGGCTGAGGCAGGCGAATCACAAGGTCAGGAGTTTGAGACCAGCCTGGCCAACATGGTGAAACCCCGTCTCTATTAAAAACACAAAAAATTAGCCAGGCGTAGTGGCAGGTGCCTGTATGTAATCTCAGCTGCTAGGGAGGCTGAGGCAGGAGAATAGCTTGAACCTGGGATGCGGAGGTTGCAATGAGCCGAGATCACTCTACTGCACTCCAGCCTGGGCAACAGAGAGAGACTCCATCTCAAAAAAAAGAAAAAAAAAAAAGTATCTCTATTAACATAGCTAGATCTTTTTCTTTCAAGCCTTCCCAATCCTGAAGAGATTAACTGAGAGTCTAGCATCTTTTAAAGGTGTGAAAGGGAAACATTTGTCATCTCTTATCTCTAAGGGCACCCACTATGAGGCTTCAAAATAACCTTGGTCTCCACAGTCTTTTATCCTAACCTGAACATTTCCTTTCTATTAATCCCAGGTCTTCAGACAAACCCAACCCATTGTAAACTAGAAAATGTTTAAATTTACTTATAACCTGGACGTCCCACCCACCCCTGGCTTCGAACTGTCCTGCCTTTCTGGACCAAACCAATGTATTTGTCAAGTATATCTGATTGACGTCTCATGCCTCCCTAATATGTATAAAACCAAGCTGCACCCCAACCACCTTGGGCACATGTTCTCAGGAGTATGGGCTGTGTCATGGGCCATGGTCACTCATATTTGGCTCAGAATAAATCTCTTCAAATATTTTACAGTTTGACTCTTTGTTGATACTGTGCACTATTAACAACTGAGATTTTATTTTTCTTTTTATGATATCAAAGTATTAATAGAAATAAGAATCTTATCAACTATCCATCCCAAAATGTGATTCATAAACTGTAATTTCAACTTTCTAAAGCAACCTGTCCAATAAAAAGTTAATACTTTGTAAAAATAAATTCATATCTAACAAAAACTCCTTTGGGTATTAGGAAGCTGACAGAAAATATAAAATAAGTCTAGAAAGGTGACTCAGTGAAAAGAAAACTTACTTTGATTATACAGATTAGCAAGGGCTTTTTGGAGGGGGGAAAAAAAAAAAGTGTCCCCTAACCCTCTACTTCCAAACCTGGGTATCTGGATGTCTTTTAAAAATATTCTCTGCTGACAGTTTTTGTTTTGTTTTGTTTTTAAGACTTTTTAAAAATCCACACTGATGAAAAAGGAGAAAGGCCTCTTACTCTAAATCAAATATATAATTTCTTACCCTCATACCACTAGAAAAGAATGCTCAGAAATTTTGGATAATTAATAGGAAAAGCTCTCAAAAATTTGAGGTGATCAGCCTACAATTACCTTCACATCCCCTGATTGCCTGATGTCCTACAGTTTGTATGTATCACCCACCATAGCAGAAATGTGTTTATTTTGCAAACATAAAATTGTCACCAAGGTCATGAAGTCACACAATATTTTCTATAGAAAAGTATACTGATACTGCTACCTACAAGAAACAAAATATAAGACAATAACACTATTCAATAATGGCCATGTTTTCAGAGAATCACATCAACCTATTTTGAGAAGACGGAATGACGGAAAATAAACGTGACAACGGGTTTATAAGTCTCTTTCCACATTTCCAAGTTGTATTAGTCTGTTTTCACACATCTATAAAGAACTACCTGAGACTGGGTAATTTTTAAACAAAAAAGTTTAATTGACTCACAGTTCCTCAAGGATGGGGAGGCCTCAGGAAACTTACAACCATGGCGGAAGGCGAAGAAGCAGCAAGCACCTTCTTCACAAGGCAGCAGGAGAGACAGAGTGCAGGGAAACTGCCACTTTTAAACCATCAGGTCTCATGAGAACTCACTCATTATCACTAGAACAGCATAGGGAAAAAAGCCCTCATGATCTATCATCTCCCACCAGGTTCCTCCCTCAATACATGGGGATTACAATTCAAGATGAGATTTGAGTGGGGACAGAGAGCCAAACCATATCACAAGTCTAACAAGTAGCATTAATTGTTATGTTCCTCTTATTTAAAACCAACATCTCCCTTCATTCCTCATAATGTAATGAAGGATTCTTAATGCATGCCATGGTACTCACATCTAGGGCTCCAAAATTAATAAATGATTGTTTCTGAATTTCTAGTTTGCCTTGCACAGTCTCAATGCCCTATCCTCAAACTTGAGTTGTGTACAAAAGAAACCAGACAAAATTTCTTTCCCCAGGGCATTTTGCATATATTATCACTAGCTCTTAAATCCAGAAGTTCTTTGTATCCCCATTTTACTGAGAACGAAATCAGAAGCCGGAAAAAGTAAGTGGTTTATCCAGAGTCACCCTGGATAAACGACAAAGTGGGGCTGGAACTCAGATGGTTCTTTCAACAAAGTGGGGCTGGAAGTCAGGTGGTTCTTTAGCTAGGAAGCCAATACTCTGCTCATACCAGCAGCCCTGTAGTTCACAGAGTAGGCTAGGTGTGTTTTCAGAAGTCCTAGATGCTTTGGAATGTACTCTAGCCTATGATTTGGTTTGGTAATGCAGGAAAGGTCATATAGATTGAGCATCCCAAATCTGAAAATCTAAAATCCAATATGCTCCAAAATCTGAAATTTTTGAGTGCCAACATGATGCCACAAGGGGAGAATTCCACACCTGACCTCACGTGACAGGTCATAGTCAAAATGCAGGTACCAACAGTTTATTCAGCATCCCCAAGGCAAAAATAAAATTATTTTCAGTCTGTGTATATGAGGTGTACATGAAACATAAATAAATTTCATGTTTAGGCATAGGTACCATCCCCAGTATCTCATGATGCATGTGCAAATATTCCAAATCCAAAAAAATCCAAAATCAGAAATATTTCTAGTTCCAAGCATTTCAGATAAGGGAGAGATAATAAACCTTTATTAGATCTTAACTGTCAGGAGGCCTTGCATAACCATAACTAACAGGGCTCAGAAAGCTGTGGTTGGAACTCCTAAATTAACAAGAAATAGAAACTGTTACACCTCAAGCTTTCCACCCACTAGGAGAGTCCCTGGTTTTGAGTAGGTTTATTGTACCACTCTCATGATCAAACCCTCTCTGGCACCGAACTATGAGTCTGAGGGCCAATAATTTCTATACTTAAAATTGTCTCTTTACTTGTGTAATTATGTTTCTCCTTTATGTCAAATGATGATCAACTGAATCATAATTTATTGATGTGGCATATATGTAATTAATGAGTGCCTACCACGTGACAGGCTCTGTGCTAGGTACTATGAAGCTATGGATAAACATTTTCCATGAAAAAAACCTACAGTTTTACAGAAAAGTTGGATGGAACATGTTAAATCCCAATGACAATAACCTGAGGCAGAAAGGTTGAAATCCACTTTGTTTCTTAAGGTGGATTTTACTGACACTGAGTAAAATCAAGGGGAAAGATCCAGAATTTTTTAATGTTAATGAAGCTACTTTTTCTTTATAACTATCTCTATTTCTCTGTTTCGTAAATCAGATATTCTTGAAGTGGCAGCATTCTGAGGTTTCACGTTTGTATTTACTTTGTGGTTGTTGAGAGGATGTCTTGCTTCGTTGCCCAGGCCAAAATGCAGTGGCATGATCTCAACTCACTGCAGCCTCCGCCTCCCAGGTTCAAGTGATTCTCCTTTCTCAGCCTCCCGAGTAGCTGGGATTACAGGCCCA
>NW_012103521.1:2799360-2802079 GCF_000951045.1 Mandrillus leucophaeus
GTTGTTTTATATAAGATAGGGAGTGGATGAGGCAGGGTCTGCTGGTTTTTTTGTTTGTTTGTTTGTTTTCTGAGACACAGTCTTGCTCTGTTGCCCAGGCTGGAATGCAGTGGCGCAATCTTGGCTCACTGCAACCTCTGCCTCCTGGGTTCAAGCGATTCTCCCGCCTCAGCCTCTTGAATACCTGGGACTATAGGCACGTGCCACCATGCCTGGCTAATTTCTGTATTTTTAGTAGAGACAGGATTTCACCATGTTGGCCAAGTTGGTCTCGAACTCCTGACCTCAGGTAATCCGCCCACCTTGGCCTCCCAAAGTGCTGGGATTACAGGATTGAGCCACCACGCCCGGCCTGGGTCTGCTAAAAGCCTTCTGGTACTTCTGATTTTTCAAATGAGAAAGATCAATTAAAAAAAGAAAAACTTAAATAATCCTAAATTAATTTTAAGTAACAGAGTTCCTCCTATTGTATACCAGGCTCTGGGGTACCAAAAATAAAAAAACAGAATAGGACTCATCTCTATTACCAAAGCTCTCACAAGCAGAGGGACAGCAGAGAACCAGGTACCCTACCCTAGCCAAGTAAGCAGTGGTTGGGGAACAGCAGTGGGGCTTGCCATTCCCAGCTATTCTAATGCGTGCAAATTCTAATGTGTGTACATTGCAAATGCTTGAGACTGCCAGGTACCACAGGAAGAACAGTGTAGGAGGAGAGGAAGACTGCATATTCAGCCATGGCTCTGCCACTATGTAAGGGACCTCATATCCTTGACTTACCCTCTCAAAACTATACCTCAAGAGTGTTAAAAGGAGACACCAAAATAACAGACATGAAAGTGCTTACCGGATATAACCTGTTCAGCTATCTAGTAATCTGCCATTTCCTTTTCTCTCTTTTTTTTTTTTTTTTTTTGGACTTTCTTAGACAATCCTTCAATTGGTAATACTTTCTAGTGGAGTTGTATAATGGAGTGGTCTCTTTCCCTGCACTCAGGTTTCCATGTGAAAGTTGGATTTAAAAAGAATTTTTTTTTTTTTTTTTTGGAGACAGTCTCACTCTGTTGCCCACGCTGGAGTGCAATGGTGCAGTCTCAGCTCACCACACCCTCCGCCTCCCGGGTTCAAGTGATTCTCCTGGCTCAGCCTCCCGAGTAGCTGGGATTACAGGCCCATGCCACCATGCCTGGCTCATTTTTGTATTTTTAGTAGAGATGGGTTTTCACCATGTTGGCCAGACTAGTCTTAACTTCCTGACCTCAGGTGATCCGCCCTCCACCGTGAGCAACCACGCCCACCCTAAAAAAAAAAAAAAAAAGAAAATTTTAAGTTATGAATCCTCTAGTCTTGGGAATGATCCCAACCTTTCAAGTCAGGGGTCAGGGTAGCTCTGGAAAAGATTCAGTCACACCAATAACAGAGAATCACATTGAAAATCCGAAGTCCAACAAGCAGAATACAAATGGTTATATATGTGAGGTAATTTTAATCTCAGTAAAATAAATATATCGATATATACACAGTAAAGGAAAAAAGACTAGAAGAAAGGTTAAGACTGATTCTACACTGAGGTGGCAGAATTACAGTTTCATCCTTCTCCTTTTCTCTTTTCTACAGTGGGAGAAAGAATAAAATAAATGTTGTAAGTTTTCTGGTTTTTGTTTTTGTTTTCAATTATTTTTAAAGTTCCCACACAAAAGATCAGAATTAGAAGAGGAACAAAGAAAACATCTAGTTTTCCTTATTTAACGGGTCACTCCACTGCGGCTCAGGAAAGAAAAGGGGTTTTTCTAAGGATACACAGCAATTCAAAGGCAGTATAGTAGAATTGGTTAAGAGTACTCTATTTGGGCTCCAAGCTTGGCTTTGCCACTTTCTAGCTATGTGACCAAAGGAAAATCCCTAACATCTCCAAGCTTCAATTTCCCTATCTGTAAAATATGCAAATAACATAACCTTCCTGCCAGCATCACTGAAACGTCTCTGGTGGAGAAAGTATATGTAAAGTGTCTAGCCGGATACCTGGCACATATGAAAAACACAAAGAATGTCTTTTTGTTAGGAAAAAGAACCACAAGTGTCATTACCATCTCATTATCATCTGGTAGGTATGCCTCATGCATACTATTCAGTCATCTATAATGTACCCTGTGTTTTTAATCTCAATCTGTGTTGAGAACTAAACTCTGATTTTTTTTTAGTTTGACCAAATTCCTATCTGAGAATTCAAATCATAAATTCTCATCAGATGGGTTTATTTAACCCTAAATATTACGACATACTTTCCAATCTGACTCTAGAATAACATTATGTGACAAAGAAAAAATCAAAATATTTTACCCCGAAACATGTTTCTTTGTCTTATTTTGAAATGGTCCTGCAAAGCGGTCCTTTGTGGGGGAAAATGTGCATCTGGAAAGAATCTCTATTAACAGCTGGGTGCAGTGGCTCACATAATCCCAGCACTTTGGGAGGCTGAGGCAGGCGAATCACAAGGTCAGGAGTTTGAGACCAGCCTGGCCAACATGGTGAAACCCCGTCTCTATTAAAAACACAAAAAATTAGCCAGGCGTAGTGGCAGGTGCCTGTATGTAATCTCAGCTGCTAGGGAGGCTGAGGCAGGAGAATAGCTTGAACCTGGGATGCGGAGGTTGCAATGAGCCGAGATCACTCTACTGCACTCCAGCCTGGGCAACAGAGAGAGACTCCATCTCAAAAAAAA
>NW_012103521.1:2805669-2808363 GCF_000951045.1 Mandrillus leucophaeus
CCTGCCTTGGCCTCCCAAAGTGCTGGGATTACAGGAGTGAGCCACTGCGCCCGACCTCACATTAGTATTTAAATCATTCTTTCACAAACAATTTTAGGGGAAAAGAAAGGCAAGTTAAGAAGTAGTATGTTTCTGTGAGAGAATACTACTTAAATCCAAGTCCTTTGATTTTTCTTTTTTAAGTCAAAAGCTGATGCATAATTCATTAGGAGTGTCTTCATAATGGCAAAAATGGGAGAGCTGGTGAACAATTTACAAAATACACACAGAAAAAAAACCCTACGGTTCTTCCAGAAGCAATGTAGCCAAAGTGAAACATCCACAGAGTACACAAGAAAAATCGCTGATGATGTCAGAAGACCCAGATTCTAATTCTTGCTAGAGGGCAGACTCAGGTAGGTCACTGTCATCTCAGGATCTCAATTTCTTCATTTCTAAAATGAAGATAATACTGCTTGCCCTATTTATATCACATAGTTCTCATGAGGAGGCAAACACAATTGTGAATGGAAAAACACTTAGAAAAAAAGGTTACATGCTACATAAATAGTCACAGATATTATTACAGAAATCTCAAAAATTTACTCGGGGCAAGACACTGACTTCTCCATAAATGTTTAAATAGCGTGCATATTTTAATCTCTATTTTTGCCTTTTCTCATCAAAATGAACTTGGAATTTTTGTCAAGGAGCTTGCTAAATTAGTCAGTTATGCTCTTACTCCATTATTTTTAGAAGTTATCTCAGTTAACTGTTGGATGTAGTGGGTCTTTTTCAGACAATAGGTTCACTGCATAATGGGAGACACAGTTCCTATTCAGTAGGAACTATAATAAAGAAGTCTTATTTCTAGTTTTATTTTTTAATTTTAGTATTTCAAGTGACCAAAACATAATTTAATTCAGAAAGAAAAAAACAAAATTAAAAAACAATAATAATTTAAACTATTATGAGGGCAAAAGCAAGCAGAAAATCTTAACTTCTCCTTTGTCAATATTTTCTGGTCCACAGGAAAACTGCGTAAATGTGAGCTTCGTCCCTAACCAGGTAGCATCCCCTTATAAACTTACCCAGCAGCTGCCACCGACAGACAGCATGGGCAACATGGAAGTAAATAATCTTCTAGAAGAGTAACTTTTATTTACTAGAAACTGGATGGGGGGAGGAAGGATGATAGCTGTTTACTGGAAGATGCACAGATTAAACCCAATGACTGTGTGTCCTTTCAAATTAACTTCATTTACAAAACCTATCATTAAATGTAATCTAATTTAAATGTGTATCAGAACGACTTATATTTGTAACTCCTTTCTTGATGAGCAATTAGTTCTAGTCTTGCTTTCCTTCCTTGATCTACTTACAGCTAAAACACAGCAGAGGCGAGAAACATCTGTGACATCATTCTTTGCTGAGTTTTCTAGAACCAAATAAAATGTTTTTTCAACCTGGCCATTCGGAGTTGGACAAGACAAGCCAAAATTTAGAGCGTTTTGCTTTATTCAAGATTCATAACTACGTGACACGAAAACATGTGAAAAGACATTCAAAAGTACTAATCATCAAGCAAACATCAAACAACAAGATACCATTTCATACCCACTAGAATAAAAAAGACAGATAATGACAAGTGTTGGTGACATCAAACACTGCTAGTGGGAATGTAAAATAAGGCAGTCACTTTGGAAAACAGTGCAGCAGTTCCTCAGATGCTTAAACAGATAATGATCATATTATCTGCAGTTCCACTGCTACATATAGACCCAAAAGAATTAAAAACAGTTATTCAAGCAAAAACTTGTACAATATTGTTCAAGGCAGTACTACTCATCCAGAATCACCAACAGGTGGAAACAACTCAAATGGCCATCAGCTGATGAATGGATAAACAAAATGTTTAATATCCATACAATGGAATTTTATTTGGCTATAAAAAGGTATGAAGTACTGATGCAGCATGCTACAACATGATAAATCTTAAAAATATTTTGCTAAAAGAGACCAGTTATGAAAGACCATATATAATTCATTTACAAAAATATTCCAAAACATGTGAACTTATATAGACAGTATATTAGTGGTTGCAGAGGGCTGGGGTTGGGGGCTCATGCCTGTAATCCTAGCACTTTGGGAGGCCGAGGCAGGTGGATCATGAGGTCAGAAGTTCGAGACCAGCCTGGCCAAGAGGGTGAAACTCTGTCTCTACTAAAAATAAAAAAATTAGCTGGGTGTGGTGGCATGTGCCTGTAATCCTAGCTACTTGGGAGGCTGAGGCAAGAGAATCGCTTGAATCTGGGAGGCAGAGGTTGAAGTGAGCTGAGATTGTGCCACTGCACTCTTGCATGGGTGACAGAACGAGACTCCGTCTCAAAAAATATATATATATACACACACACACACACACACACACAATCATCTAAAGCTGTAGAAGTGTATTAAGTTCTATATACTAACACCCAGTTTTCTGAATATATATGTTAAAAGGGAAAAGCACTGCTTCATTTTTATAATCAATAGGGTTAAACTCTACAGATTACAGAACGGGCATGAATGTGGTATCTGTAGGGCTAAATCCTAAGTCCATATGTTTAATCTGTTTATTTGGATCTACAATTTCTATATGAATCTTAATAAACTTGCCCAAAACTTCCTAGAATTTTACAGAACATACTAACAACTTCCATTTTCCTATGAGGA
>NW_012103521.1:2811588-2813770 GCF_000951045.1 Mandrillus leucophaeus
TGCTTTGCTTTGGTTTTTTTACAACATAATTGAAGATAAAGAAAAAACTGAGCTAACAATTTGTAACTTCACACCTAGCAAAATTCCTGACCCATTCTCAGTGCTAAACAATTTACTAAATGAATGTCTTCTGGATAAATAATAGGGGTACCTTGAAAATTTAAAGTATATTGTGTAGTTGATTTCCTGCTTTGCATTTGTCAAATGTTTAGAATATTTTAAAGAGCTGGTTTTTATTTGTTCAAGTTATGTGCCTACAGTACACAAAAATTATTTTGCCGGGCTGGGTGCGGTGGCTCACACCTGTAGTCCCAGCACTTTTGGAGACTGAGGTGGGTGGATCACCTGAGGTCAGGGGTTCAAGACCAGCCTGACTAACATGGTAAAACCCCATCTCTACTAAAAAAATACAAAAAATAGCCAGGCATGGTGGTAAGCACCTGTAATTCCAGCTACTTGGGAGGTTAAGGCAGGAGAATCGCTTGAACCCAGGAGACGAAGGTTGTAGTGAGAGAAGATCGTGCCACTGCACTCCAGCCTGGGCAACAAGAGCAAAATTCTGTCTCCAGGAAAAAAAAAAAAAAAAGTACCTTTTGCCTGTAAAGTAAAATCAGCAAAAGGATAATACATTTGTCTTGGGAGCAGGTTCAGAATGTGAGAAAGAATTTTATCACAGAACTGCTTGAAGGACCTCAACTTCTAGTCACACAAAGGCAGAGGTGATATATATTCCTCAAACATCCCTAAACCACCCTATCAGCTTCCACCCTTAAGATCTGTGATGCTTTACATGTGGAGGTTTTTATTTCTGTTTGATTTCTCCAGGACCGGGTAAGTATTAACTCTTCTATATATACACCTTTCTTTCTCACTGCAGAGCCCTGTATCAACACATTGCAGAAAGAGCAATACAGTACTGATATGTTAGAAGCAGAAGAAGCTTATAAGTATTTCATTAACCTTAAGTCTTGGCTTTGTGTGTCAATGTTATCATTTTCTATTAGTGAATGATGTCACACATGGTAGACTATAGTACAATCTTAAACACATATTACTTAGATTCTGTGATAAATCCGGGCACCTGACAATATGTCTGCCCCTACATTTAACTGGCACTCAGCAACAATATACCAGACAAGCATACGAATGTGAATGTACCACTAACTCTTAACAAGTATCCTCTGACTGGTAATAGCATAATTATTTTTAATTCTGCTCCCAGCAAGCTCTCTGATGGCATAAATAAGACTAGATGTCTAGAAATAAAAAGCTTGCTCCTTAGAACACAATATTTAAACTACATCAAAAAATTCCCTATGGCATTCAAAATTAGATTCATTTGACCCCAAAAAAGAAGAAACAATTTAGATACCAAGTTTTCCAAAAACAAGCAAAAGAATCAAAATACCTCTTATCCCTCTTCAATTTCACTTAACCTTGGATGATCTAATACACTACTTCCTAATGAAAATAACGAAAGTAGATGATGAAAACATGAGCGGAGAGAAGAAGGAAGTAATTGCTTCTGTTGTCATTATCTGATTTCTACAGGACTCATAGCTGATATAGTCAAAGGGAACCTTTTACAGCAGCTACAGTAAAATGTGAAATATTCTAAATGTTAGGGCTCAGAAACCAATATCCCAAATGGTGCTTTGACATGCTGAACTGAAGAGGCAGCTTCAAGGTTAACATCCCTACCCCATCCCCACCATCCCACCCCACACCACCCTGTCTCTCAATTCTCTCTTCCAAGGCAGAAGATGAAGTCCTTCTCTGAAGTTTGCTTATCTGCCTAAAGTCCAGACTCAACAAAGAAAAGAACTACCTCTGGTTGCTTCTCTGAGTTTTCATTAACTGAATTCATATTGCAGGAAGAAAGTCGGAAGTCTGTCAATACACCTGGACAGAGTTGTCACAAACCACTGTGTGCTCTGCAGGGCCAACACACTTTGTTACAGACCACTGAATATTTTTGAAGCCCACTGAACTCCCCTAAAAATCATTTCCTATCCCCCTAAAATCATCCACACTTCCCCATCTCCCTTTCCCCTAAGAAAAAAGTGATATAAACATCTATACCTCATTGCATGGTGGTGTAATCACTCTGATTTTCCCCTCATGCATGTTAATAGATTTGCATGCCTTTTCTTTTTTTCTTTTTTCTTTTTTTTTTTTTTTT
>NW_012103521.1:2817378-2831543 GCF_000951045.1 Mandrillus leucophaeus
TTAAATTTCCACAAACATAAAAGTAAAACATACCAGAATTATAGGGCATGGGTATGTTTTAGAAGTACCCATTGAACCGTATGAATTTTTGCTCATTCTTAGAAGGCAAAAATGGCCCTGTCATGTGGTTCATCCTATACATAAGAAAAACACATCTTCTGAATTCAGGCTTACTATTCAGATGGTGAGCCAACGCTTGATGTTCACAGTATCCCAAAAGCTCTAGCACCAGGGCATAGGGGCCCAGGGTTCAAATATGGACTCCGTCACTTTAATAGATTTGTGGCCGTGAATACATTACGTTCTGGGCTTCTGCAGCTTCCCTTTCTGAAATTTGGGGATTAAAATCCCTGCCTGGATTTACAACAGTGATATGAGGATCTACAGGTATAATTCAGGTTTAACTTATTTCTAGAATGTCCATATGTAGTTAGTATTAGTTCATGTCTTGCTTAGTTTTGCAACTCCCACAATACCCTGAAAAGTGAAAGAATAGCTGGAGCAGTTTTTTGGCTTTTGCTTTTTAATTGGAATAGATGACGTTTCAAATCAAGCTCCAATAATCAGTTTTGTGTCTTTGTGGATACTGCCTAACTCTGTTCCTTAAGCCATTTATGCCAGAAGCTACAATTTTTGTGTGTGTGAAAAATCAGACCTTGGTGATGACCTTGAGCAGTAGGATATAAATAACTCCCACAAGCTTAGTGTTCCAATAATGCAACACCAGGCAAAAATGGGTTAAGTTCTCATCTATAAAACTGGTAATAAGAGGGTAGGCATTTCTTTGCTCCTGCTACTTGGTTTCATGCAAGAATATAAGACCACTGTTGCCAATTCTTTTTTAATTTTTTTAATTAAGAAAGCTGGAAATATGAATCAGGGAATACAATTTCCTCATTACAGGAAATTAGGCTACTAATTTGTTGGTGACTTTTATTTTGTTATGCTTTGCTTTGGTTTTTTTACAACATAATTGAAGATAAAGAAAAAACTGAGCTAACAATTTGTAACTTCACACCTAGCAAAATTCCTGACCCATTCTCAGTGCTAAACAATTTACTAAATGAATGTCTTCTGGATAAATAATAGGGGTACCTTGAAAATTTAAAGTATATTGTGTAGTTGATTTCCTGCTTTGCATTTGTCAAATGTTTAGAATATTTTAAAGAGCTGGTTTTTATTTGTTCAAGTTATGTGCCTACAGTACACAAAAATTATTTTGCCGGGCTGGGTGCGGTGGCTCACACCTGTAGTCCCAGCGCTTTTGGAGACTGAGGTGGGTGGATCACCTGAGGTCAGGGGTTCAAGACCAGCCTGACTAACATGGTAAAACCCCATCTCTACTAAAAAAATACAAAAAATAGCCAGGCATGGTGGTAAGCACCTGTAATTCCAGCTACTTGGGAGGTTAAGGCAGGAGAATCGCTTGAACCCAGGAGACGAAGGTTGTAGTGAGAGAAGATCGTGCCACTGCACTCCAGCCTGGGCAACAAGAGCAAAATTCTGTCTCCAGGAAAAAAAAAAAAAAAAGTACCTTTTGCCTGTAAAGTAAAATCAGCAAAAGGATAATACATTTGTCTTGGGAGCAGGTTCAGAATGTGAGAAAGAATTTTATCACAGAACTGCTTGAAGGACCTCAACTTCTAGTCACACAAAGGCAGAGGTGATATATATTCCTCAAACATCCCTAAACCACCCTATCAGCTTCCACCCTTAAGATCTGTGATGCTTTACATGTGGAGGTTTTTATTTCTGTTTGATTTCTCCAGGACCGGGTAAGTATTAACTCTTCTATATATACACCTTTCTTTCTCACTGCAGAGCCCTGTATCAACACATTGCAGAAAGAGCAATACAGTACTGATATGTTAGAAGCAGAAGAAGCTTATAAGTATTTCATTAACCTTAAGTCTTGGCTTTGTGTGTCAATGTTATCATTTTCTATTAGTGAATGATGTCACACATGGTAGACTATAGTACAATCTTAAACACATATTACTTAGATTCTGTGATAAATCCGGGCACCTGACAATATGTCTGCCCCTACATTTAACTGGCACTCAGCAACAATATACCAGACAAGCATACGAATGTGAATGTACCACTAACTCTTAACAAGTATCCTCTGACTGGTAATAGCATAATTATTTTTAATTCTGCTCCCAGCAAGCTCTCTGATGGCATAAATAAGACTAGATGTCTAGAAATAAAAAGCTTGCTCCTTAGAACACAATATTTAAGCTACATCAAAAAATTCCCTATGGCATTCAAAATTAGATTCATTTGACCCCAAAAAAGAAGAAACAATTTAGATACCAAGTTTTCCAAAAACAAGCAAAAGAATCAAAATACCTCTTATCCCTCTTCAATTTCACTTAACCTTGGATGATCTAATACACTACTTCCTAATGAAAATAACGAAAGTAGATGATGAAAACATGAGCGGAGAGAAGGAGGAAGTAATTGCTTCTGTTGTCATTATCTGATTTCTACAGGACTCATAGCTGATATAGTCAAAGGGAACCTTTTACAGCAGCTACAGTAAAATGTGAAATATTCTAAATGTTAGGGCTCAGAAACCAATATCCCAAATGGTGCTTTGACATGCTGAACTGAAGAGGCAGCTTCAAGGTTAACATCCCTACCCCATCCCCACCATCCCACCCCACACCACCCTGTCTCTCAATTCTCTCTTCCAAGGCAGAAGATGAAGTCCTTCTCTGAAGTTTGCTTATCTGCCTAAAGTCCAGACTCAACAAAGAAAAGAACTACCTCTGGTTGCTTCTCTGAGTTTTCATTAACTGAATTCATATTGCAGGAAGAAAGTCGGAAGTCTGTCAATACACCTGGACAGAGTTGTCACAAACCACTGTGTGCTCTGCAGGGCCAACACACTTTGTTACAGACCACTGAATATTTTTGAAGCCCACTGAACTCCCCTAAAAATCATTTCCTATCCCCCTAAAATCATCCACACTTCCCCATCTCCCTTTCCCCTAAGAAAAAAGTGATATAAACATCTATACCTCATTGCATGGTGGTGTAATCACTCTGATTTTCCCCTCATGCATGTTAATAGATTTGCATGCCTTTTCTTTTTTTCTTTTTTCTTTTTTTTTTTTTTTTTTAAATGGAGTCTCTCTCTATCATCCAGGCTGGAGTGCAGTGGCCTGATCTCGGCTCACTGCAACCTCCACCTCTCAGGTTCAAGCAATTCTCTGCTTCAGCCTCCTGAGTAGCTGGGATTACAGGCGCCCACCACCATGCCTGGCTAATTTTTTGTATATTTGGTAGATATGGGGCTTCCCCATCTTGGCCAGGCTGGTCTCGAACTCCTGACCTCTTGATCCACCCACCTCGGCCTCTTAAAGTGCTGGGATTAGAGGCGTGAGCCACTGCACCCGGCAGATTTGTATGCCTTTTCTATTAATCTGCCTTTTGTCAGCTGATTTTCAGCAAATCTATAGCAAGGGGAAGTTTTCTCTTGGCTCCTATGTAAATAAAGTTGTTCCCTATCTATGTTCAAGTCCCATGAGCCAAAAAACAAATCAAGACCAATAAACTGAGACACAATCTCAGTAAAAGTCCTCCCTTGCCCCACTGACTGTTTTTTAAATATCTAATTTTAGAACGTGAGTTATGTGACATTTTAATTATCCTTTTTAAAAAAATTCACAATTAAAAAAAAAAAAAACACAATTCCTGAATTCAGCAGGAACAGAGGAAGCGAAAGAAAATGAGGAAGGTGGAAGCCAGTTTAGCTATCTAACACATTATCCTGAAGGAGATCAGGAACAGCAGGTTATAGGAAGTAACAGGAAAATGCTTCATAGGTAGTAATCAACAAACATCCGAAAGACTGGCATAAAAATAAAAGACCCAAATACCTTTTGTGTTTAAAAAGGAAAAAAAAAAAGAAAAAGACAGACACAATTTTCAGGGCACCTTTCTGATAAGGAAGCACTCTACTACATTTAAGGCATTTTTCTATTATAATCCACTGAAAATATCTAAAATTAAATATAACAATTCCAATTTGAAACCCTTTCTTTTTTTACAACTTTTTAAATATTTATTTTTCATATAAAATTTACCAGCTTCAAGTACACAATTCAATGATTTTTAGTAAATTTACCAAGTGGTGCAACTATCACCATAAATAGTTTTAGATCACCCTAATAAGATCCCTAATGTTCATTTACAATAATCCCATTCTCAATGTCAGGCAACAACTAATCTACTTTCTGCATCTACAGATTTGCCTTTTCTAAGCATTTCAAACAAATGGAATTATACAATATTCTACCACTTTCTAAATGTGTAACTTTAGTGAAATCATTTAACATTGCTGTGCTTAAGTTTCCTTGCAATAATGATTTCTACACCTCACAGGACTATTATAAGGAATAAATGAGATAGTCCAGGTGAAATGCTTAGGACACAGGCTGGCACCTATCAACTGCACCATAAATGAATTAACTATTTTGTTAAGACATTGATACTATTTGCTTGTAACTCTACAAAAGTTTCAGAGCCAGTAGAGCCTCAAATTCAGCATATCCAAAAACGAACTGTATATCCATCCTCTCAAAACTACTTTCCTCCTGTGTTCTTTCACACAGAAAATACTATGAGAATCCAGATAATCATACACTATGACTGATATGGTTTGGCTGTGTCCCCACCCAAATCTCATCTTGATTCCCACGTGTTGTGGGAGGGACCCAGTGGGAGGTAATTGAATCATGGGCACAGGTCTTGCCAGTGTTCTTGTGATAGTGAGTAAGTCTCGCGAGATCTGATGATTTCAAAAACAGGGGTCTCCCTGCACAAGCTCTCTCTTTGCCTTCTGCCATCCATATTAGACATGACTTGTTCCTCCTTGCCTTCTGCCATGATTGTGAGGCTTCCACAGCCATATGGAACTGTAAGTCCATTAAACCTCTTTCTTCTGTAAATTGCCCAGTCTCTAGTATGTGTTTATCAGCAGCATGAAAACAGACTAATACAACGACAAATTCATAAACTCTTTCTCAATTTTTTTTTTGTTTTGAGACAGAGTTTTGTTCTTGTTGCCCAGGCTAGAGTGCAATGGCACTATCTTGGCTCACTGCAACCTCTGCCTCCCAGACGATTCTCCTGTCTCAGCCTCCCAAGTAGCTGGGATTACAGGTGTGTGCCACCACGCCCGGCTAATTTTTTGTCTTTTTAGTAGAGACGGGGTTTCACTATGCTGGTCACACTCGTCTCGAATCCCTGACCTCAGATGATCCGCCCTCCTTGGCCTACCAAAGTGCTGGGATTACAGGTGTGAGCCACTGGGCCCGGCCTCCTAAACTCCTTCTTCCTCATTTTCATATCATCGCCAAGTTTTACAGAGTCAACCTCTTCAGTTCCTTGAATTTGCCTCTCCTTCTCTTCCTTCCCTCAGCTTTTGTGGCAGCTCTATTTCCTTCCTGACGTGGTGCAAAAGATTCCTATCTGGTCTCCCCCTACTTTTTCCTTTAATCTGTTCATCCTACTTCTGTTAGAGGATTCTCTCTTAGATGATTTCTCTCTCATTCAATGGTTCGCCAGAGTTTTCCATTTAGCTCCTTAGTTTACCATCAATACCCCATCACAAATTGATTTTTGCCTATCTCAGTGTTTACCATATCTGGTTAATCTCCAGAACGAGTCCTTGGTACTGGTAGTCTGAGTAACCTACAAATGTTCTGAATGTGTGAGCCAGACTCCAGCCTAACAGCAAGCTAGTCAACTCACAGCATCCCTGAAACGGCCATAACTCAAGTATGGCTTCTTCCATCAGACTCCCTGGATCACATAGCATGATTTGGAGACCCCTCCTGTGTCCATAACTGAATGAGATAATGTACAAAAAGCAGCTCTCCCAAAGACATCAACTCAGTGAGGTGTTTTTTGTTTTGTTTTGTTTTGTTTTGCTTTTCCTGAGACAAAGCTTCACTCTTTTGCCGAGGCTGGAGTGCAGTGGCGCGATCTCAGCTCATTGAAACCTCCACCTTATGGTTTTGAGCGATTCTCCTACCTCAGCCTCCTGAGCAGCTGGGATTACAGGCGCATGCCACCATACGCAGCTACTTTTTAAATTTTTAGTACAGACGGGGTTTTGCCATGTTGGCCGGGCTAGTCTCGAACTCCTGGCCTTGTGATCCACTTGCCTCGGCCTCCCAAAATGCTGGGATTACAGGTGTGAGCCACTGCACCTGGCAGAGGTGCCCCTTCTTAAACCCCAGTTCAGTGTCACCTACAGGGGAAAGTGAAGGAGGTTGAGTGCAGAAAGGAGGGGGAGCACAGAAAGGAAATGGGGAGAGAATGGAGAAGGAGGATAAGAAAACACAGGAAAGGAGGAGGGAAAAGGGAAGAAAATAAAGATAGAGCATGCTCTATGAGGGCAAAGGTGGAAGGAGAAACACAAGAAGGAGGAGAACTCACTTCTCTCTAAGAGGAGCTGTCTTTTCGGCATGAACTGTCAATAAAAATGTGAACCTTTCCTTTTACTCCTATGTGTGACGATAATCAATTGAGCTTTCCATTCTTCCGATTCTGAAACGCTACCACTCAGTGATTCTAGCTCTAAAGTCAAGGAAAAATTTATACACTTTTATCTGCTGCAGACAACATTTCATTTCCTTTCTGAAGCATTCTCCACATTTACCATCAATCACTAGTTACTTCTCAGATTGTCCATCTGTTTTCATTTTTTTTCTTTTCTTTCATCAGAATCCTTGGAAAACTAGATTTATTTTAATATGCTGTAAATATCAAGGATATTCAGGTAAAAGAGAAAGAGTTAAAAGAGCTATTAGAGATTATCCAAATCAGTGGTTTCTAATATTTTCTCCCCAGACCTTTTGAAGTATATTCACTTCCAATTTAACCCAATGCCTGGTTTTCAAATAGTTTTTTTGCCCTTTTTGGTTTTTTTTTAATAACATATTTCCCCCATTTTATTTTATTTATTTATTTTATTTTATTTTATTTTTTTTAGACGGAGTCTCGCTCTGTCGCCCAGGCTGGAGTGCAGCGGCCGGATCTCAGCTCACTGCAAGCTCCGCCTCCCGGGTTTACGCCATTCTCCTGCCTCAGCCTCCGGAGTAGCTGGGACTACAGGCGCCTGCCACCTTGCCCGGCTAGTTTTTTGTATTTTTTAGTAGAGACGGGGTTTCACCGGGTTAGCCAGGGTGGTCTCGATCTCCTGACCTCGTGATCCGCCCGTCTCGGCCTCCCAAAGTGCTGGGATTACAGGCTTGAGCCACCGCGCCCGGCCTTCCCCCATTTTATTAATCAAAAAGTAAGGCTAACAATCATATTTTTGGACTTATATAAGCTACCCAGTACTAAGACCCCTGAATGTATATAATTATTTACCAAAACCCCAAACAAACGAAATCCCAACATTCTGTTAGCATAGGTGATCCTCTATTAAATAATTGTAAGCTTTGGGATTTAATGGAAGTTGATGGTGACTTCTGACCTTATTACACTTCCAACTACTGACTTAGCCAAACTCCTCAAGTTTACAGAGGTGAAAGCCCAAGAAATCTTTTATTTCTATACTCCTAATGACTCTTAAATTTTCTGCCTTGTTTCTTACAGGATCTTAATAAATATCCATTTGTCCTACCAGAGGTTTGCATCCTGGGTTGTGTGGAAATAATTCAAAAGATTCATGAACTTGTATGTCATGTAGGAAACCAAAATACATAATATCTGTCCAGCAGGTTTGTGAGATCCTTGAGACCAGAGGCCATATGATTCATTATTTACATGACATTCCACTAACATGGTGCCTGACAGATTACATGAAAAATAAAGATACATGAAGCCGAATTGGATTCCATTCCATGCTCTTAACAACCTATGAGATCAGAAATTATTGTCCTCTTCACAGATGTGCAAACTGAGCTTTGGTCAAGTCACTAACTTGCTTCCAGAATACTGCCAAAAGGTGAAAGATTTGAGAAAAAACCCAAGGACTCCCATTAGTCAATGATTCACCCATATTTGATTTCTCTTCAACAAGAAATATTTACCCCATTTTCTCAATGCCTTATTCCCTAGAGAGTTAAAATATGAAACTTTTAAATATTGCTTTTAATTCATTATTCATTTATCATGTTCATAATGATCATAATTCATTCAGATCTTCACATAAGTATCCAACAGGTAACTGGAAATGATCTGAGATGGAATTACTGGGCTGCCTAGAAGGGAAGACCGTACCCTCTGCCTGTTAACAGCAATCATCTTGGATGAAGCAAAGCAGATAAATTATGACAGCCAGATCTAAAGAGAAATAACTAAAATGGAGGTGGCAAAATAGCTTAAATATTTGTTGGAGAAAACAAGGCATCTATGTTGGAAGTCATGTTTTTCTTAACAACAGCTCAAAATGATCACTGTGATTAGAGCACAGCCAACAAGATGTCTGGACACAGACGTGAACCCCCACCAGAGAGGAACTGTGTCTCGATTGATTGAGTAGCACCAAGCACACAAAGCAAAACCTGTAAACCTCAAATGTGAGTTGGGAAATAAAATTCAACATAAACTCTGAATTTTCTGGATACGATTTCAACAGTACACATTTTCCTATTACTCCCATAAAGTATTTTACTGACATCAAAATACCTCCAAGCCTTACATAATGTAAGTGCTGCCTGGACACTTTCACATATCACCGTATCTTTGGCTCCCAGCAACATTAGCAATTCACCACTTGCAGGTTGAAAAAAAGCTACAGAATTATGGACTTACAATAGGCCTAGCTAGCATCACCACCAACAAATTTACTGCCTCTGTGTTATTTGTAAATTGATTGTTTCTTCTTTGACTTGTGGCAAGTAGAGAATTGCATAGAAATGCATGAATATTACACATTTCCTCATAAACATAAACATGAGGATTGAACTTTCCCCAAGCTCAGAATATGATGATACCCTTTAAATAAGTATTATAATACACATTGGATATAATGTGTCTCTCCTAGCTTTTTTTGTTTGTGTTTTTTTTTTTTTTTTTCATTGAATTCACTAGCTCCGGGTCAAAATGTCTCCACTTGAAAATTGGGTTTTACAGAAATTGTTTACTATCTGGTTTCTGATTTAAGAATTTTTAATAGACTCTTACTGAAAATCAAATTAGTAGGTTTTTGGGGTTTTGTTTTTAAGTACAGGTAGCTGTTGGCTAAAACATATTCCATTTACTTGTCAGGACTTACAATTTCATTTCACATGCATATAAAATTAGTCATTTTTCAAATTCACTATTAAAAATCATATCCAAGGCAGCATTTTCCACTCAATTAATCCATGTATTATTTTAAATCTGCAAACCAACATTTCAGCTACAGATTTTGAAAAGCCAATTGCTACTATTTTGTAAAATTCACATTTCTAGCCACATAAATTAACAACATTCCTGAAAAATATAAGTATCAGATATAATTCTGCAGTAGGCAATCCTGGGTCCTGACACTGACTTTCCTATCTGAGGACAACCACATTCAAACTGCAACCATTTGACAAATGGGGAGTCTCAAAAAGTACAGAAGATAGTAATCCAGATCACGGCAAAAACATGGCCTTTTTTTCTTGCCAATGAGGGGGGAAAAAAAAAAAAAACTCCTATCCCAGCAGTATGTCACTGACATTTTATCAAAGGTGCCTCCTGGGTAGCCCAAAGAACAAAAAAGCATGAAGAGGAGACTGTCAACAATCAAGCAATGATGCAGAGTCACTTTGCAAGTGTCAAAACCTCAATCACAGAAAATCAGGACCAGTGGGCTGACCACATGAGAAAAATGGATAACAGAAGAATACCAAACAGCTGCTTAGCACTGAGCTAAAGCAAGGCAGACACCCATGGGGAGGTCAAGCAAAACACTTGGATAGTACATTGAAGCACAGCCCGAAACAATGTAACAAAGCAACAGACAGCTGGGAAACAACTGCTCCGAAACACAGGCTTACAGCTACCGAGGCAGAGGGGGCCCAGGTTAACAAACAGCAACTCAAGCATCCTAGAGGCAGTCATTCTGAGATGAAACAGCAGGCACTTCCTGCAGGCCAAAGAGGACTGCCAGGACCACATGACAGGGGCTGATGGGACCAGCACACAAAGACTTACAGTTGCATTAAAATCGCTGCTCGCCAGCACACTCAGATAGAAGGATTAGTTGGGACAAAACCTGTAACGATTGTAATAGCATGGGGTCCATGCCATCTAGTCACTTACTGCTAGTATAGTCTCCTAGGCTGCATGCTTGCTAAGTTCTGCAAAAGTCACAGATAGTACTCACTGTAGTGTGGTCTCAGGGAAAGGGAAGTCCGTAAAATTTTACATCTCTAAGTCTGACCTTGAGCTTTCACTCCTAACAATTACATCGTAGACCTGTGTTTCTCAACCGTGGTCGGAGAACCCCTGAGAATGTCCAGATGTGCTCTCAGGGATCAGTAAGTTTGCCAGAAGAGTTTTAAAATTATGTGTTTCCATTTAGATCAGGGGTTGGCAAACTTTTTCGGTTAAGGGCCAGATAGTAAATATTTTAGGCTTTGCAAGCCCCAAGGTCTCTGTCACAACTACTAAACCCTGACATTGTAGAGAGAAAGCAGACACAGACAACACATAAATGAATGGGTGTGTCTGGTTTAAAAAAACAGACTGCAGAGTGGGTTTGCCCCACAAGATGCTCACCCTCGAGACAGATAATAATCCAACACAAACACACGCGTGCACACACATATCTATATGAATCATCTATCTCCTATAGGTGACCACCTCATAATTCTGTGGGCCTACATGATCTCAAAGATTGCATTTATGATGTAGTTGAAACAAAGAATACTACTCAAACTGCCAAGGGTAATGAGAGTAGAACAGAAGAGGACTTCATAGGTTTCACGGACCTCTATGATCCTCCCCTCTTCCAAGAATACCTTGCCCTTCCTTCTAACAGAGTGCATTTCCTGGTGGTGAACCTATTCCATATAGTGTCACACAGACAAACCTGCCTCCTTTCCACTCATATGCCAGACTTAAGTGCAGACACAAGGCCTTGACCTAGACGAAGTACCCCCACCATTCCCCAAGTCAGGATAACTGAAGTCCTCCACAGAGCACTTCAGAAAGAACTAGGGAGAAAACTCCAGGTTGCCACTGGTCATGAAGATCACCATAGCTGGACCAAGAGATGAAGAAACGGAGTCCTCATGGCCTCACTGGAGCTCTTTGGTTCAGACAAGCAAGAGGCTCCACCTTTCCTGAATTGTGCTCATGTCACTGCTAATGACATGAGCACAATGTGTGTGTCCTCGAAAATTCCTATGTTAAATACTAACGCCCAATGTGGCGGTATTTGGTGGTGAGTCATTTGGGATGTGATTAGGTCATCCGAATGAAATCCTCATTAAAGGGATTCATGCCCGAAAAAAATAAGGCCCCGAGAACTCCCTTGCCCCTACCTCCATGTAAGGACACAGCAAAAAGAAAGCCACTATGAACCAGGAAGTGAGGCCTCTACAGGTACCAGATCTGCTAGCATCTCGATCTAGGGCCTCCCTGCCTTCAGAACTGTGAGAAATCAATTTCTGTTGTTTATAAGTTGCCTAGTTTATGGTATTTTTTTACAGCAGCTCAAATGTATTGAGACAATCACTTATAACCTAAAGTCTTTATTATCAAAATAAATAATATGCTAGCAAAAATAAAGGTGCAATGACGAAGTTTTAGCACCAACTGAAAGCAGCAAATACCGGCATGCCAAACTCCGAAGCATCCACACAACACACATTTGTGAGCAGAGACGTTCTGACATCTCACCTCTCCTCTTACTCATTAAGGAAAGTAGGCATGTCTTTCCATCTCCCTTCACCCAAAAGTGATCTACATATGTGTTTCTTTTTCACTCACTTGTCCAACAGAAATCTGGGAATAGTCTTAAACCTCTCTTTCCCCTTGACCCTCCACATTCAGTTAATTACCAAGTGAAGTCAAGTTTTCTCCACCTTTCCATTTCTACTATATCCAAATTTATTTTCATCTTTGTTCTTAACTTTTTAAAATACTAATCACCACTGGCAATACAAATTCTCCAATATAATCCTATACAGGCTATATAATCCTATATAGTCAATATAATCCTATAATAGCTACCTGTCTCTCTGTGTTGGATTTCATCCCACTTTAGACAATTGTTTAAATGTTATCAGAGAACCCAAGGCCCTTGGTGACCTGGCTCCTATCAACTCGTCTCTCTTCCCTCTCTCCCTCCATCCTATCCTCCAGCTTTATTCCCTCTTCTTGGATACCAAGCTTTTCTCTCCCTACATATTTCTCCTCAAATATTCCTCTCTCTCATCTTTTTTTTTTTTTTTTTTCTGAGATGGAGTCTTGCTCTGTTGTCTGTTGTCCAGGCTGGAGTGCAGTGGTACAATCTTGGCTCACCGCAACCTCCACCTCCCAGTTTCAAGTGATTCTCCTGCCTCAGCCTCCCTAGTGGCTAGGATTACAGACATGCACCACCAAGCCCAGCTATTTTCTATACTTTTAGTAGAGATAAGGTTTTGCCATGTTGGCCACACTGGTCTTGAACTCCTGACCTCAGGTGATCTACCCGCCTCGGCCTCCCAGGGTGCTGGGATTACGGGCATGAGCCACCGCGCCCAGCCTTCTCTCTCATCTTTATTAATCTAATTCTTATTTGTTCTTCAGGAGTCAGTTCAAGCATAAGCATCTCACAAGTGCCTCCTTCCCTCCCAGTCTGGGTTAAGTGCCCCTCTTATATACTCACTTAAGCCATAAGCATGTCTCTATTTTAGAGAAGCTATCTGTTTGCTTGGTTGTCTCCCCACCAGACCCTAAGCTCTTTGAGATTATGTCGCACATCCTCTTCAGAGTTACTGCCCTCAAAATCTAACGTGATTCCTAACACGGCTAAGCATTTACAAATGCTTCCTAATGGAAGAGGGGATGACAAGAGCTGAACACATCCCACACTGATGCTTTCTCGGGAGATAGCACATTTCTACCTAAGAATGACTTAACACTCTTAAATCAAAGGCCAATGCCTATTTGAGCTGATTTCCTAATTTAAAATAAACCAAGTTTGAATGTTTCTCCAAAATTTTGAATAGAATTATCATATTTTTACACTATAATTTGCAGAAATCAGACTACCCAAAATGGTAAGCATACCCTTACTTTTCCTTTCCTTCCATTACTTCTGGTAACAAAAGCCATTTCTGGCCTCTGACATAAGTTCTCAGAATACACTACAAAACAATTTACAATGTTCTTACCAAATATAATTAAATCTTTTGGTTGACAAGTATATAAGGACAATTTCCTTTTTTGGAATTTTTTTTATCTCCATAGGTTATTGGGGAACAGATGGTGTTTGATAACATGAGTGAGTTCTTTAGTGGTGATGTGTGAGATTTTGATGCACTCATCATCACCTGAGCAGTATACACTCCACCCAACGTCTTTTATCCCTCACTCTCTACCCACCCTTTCCCCTTGAATCCCCAAAGTCCATTGTGCCATTCTTATGCCTTTACATACTCATGGTTTAGCTCCCACTTACAAGTGAGAACATACGATGTTTGCTTTTCCATTCCCGAGTTACTTTACTTAGAATAACAGTCTCCAATCTCATCCAGGTCGCTGTGAATGCCATTAATTCATTCCTTTTTATGGCTGAGTAGTATCCCAGCATACACATATTATTTATTTATTAACTCGTTGACTGATGGGCATTTCAGTCAGTTCCACATTTTTGCCATTGCAAATTGTGCTGCTACAAACATGCATGTGCAAGTATCTTTTTCATATGATGACTTCTTTATAAGGGCAATTGTCTTCTTATAATTTTTGTTGCTTTCTTAATTTCCATACACTTCCTTGTTTTTCTAATACTAATCTTGATACAGAACAGAAATTTGTTAGTAAAGGGTTCCAATAAATTAGCTCCAACTGAAGTAATTTCCTGGAACAAAAATCCTTAAAGTACAAATAATTTCTGAAATTGGTAGAAACAGGCATAAGTAACTCTGCAGTGGAAGTTGCATTGAAAACTGGAATGGTAGTTCCTCTCAAAATCTTGAAGAGATGGAAACTAATGAATTTTTTTTTTTTTTTTTTTT
>NW_012103521.1:2831593-2853525 GCF_000951045.1 Mandrillus leucophaeus
CATTTTTTTTTTTTTTGTAAAATTATTAGCAAAGTAAAAGATACCTAGTTTTTTACTGAGATTCTTTTTTGTGTGGAGTTGAACCATTTTAGTGTCTGTTTTATTAGAGACTAGGATTGCAACCTCTGCTTTTTTTTTTTTTTTTTTTTTTTTTTTTTTTTTTTTTTTTGTAAAATACTATTTTTTGTTGTTCACTTAAATAAAATTATTTGTACTTTAAGGATTTTTGTTCCAGGAAATTACTTCAGTTATCACCCAATTATCACCCTGCCCAATTTTTATTTTTTATAGAGACAGGGTCTCCCTCTGTTGCCCAGGCTAGTCTTGAACTCCTAGGTTCAAGTGATCCTCCTGCCTAAGCTATTTTATTTTTTTTGTAGAGATGGAATCTTGCTATGTTGCCCAGGCCACTTTCAAACTGCTGTACTTAGGCAATTCTGTCCCCTTAGCCTCCTGAAGTGAGGAGATTACGTGTGTGAGCCACCACACCTGGCTGCTTCTGTTTAGTTCTAAAAGTCATCTGGTGAAAGCATGTTTAATAAACTCTTGAACAATTGGTTTCTTGCACCAATGTAAATTAATTCCATAGACTTGAGAGCCATCCTGCAAAATCTACTTGTTTTCCATTAACAACCTAAAAATAGTATGACTGATTTTTTTAACCCATCAGTAACAGAATTTGGTTTATTAAGATACTGGGTAAATTTTCACCTGAACAGTCTAAAAATATTTCAAAGAACAGATGTGGATTAGAGAAAACTAGGCTGCCATCCGACAAGAACCAGAAGTGTTCTTTTTAGGAACTTTCCACTTGCTGTTAGAATTTAGTTATCAGTAGGAACAGAGTAAACATTCCGAGTGACAATAAGGTAACATACAAGAAATGAATGATAGTGCCTGAGGTGAAATATCTTTGCTTGATATGCTTTGTTGTACTAACTTGCTCACTTTCCAGTGTAAGTGTGGCAATATCGCTAATGTTTCACTCCAAACGTTATTAATTACTCCAAAATGGCCAATTTCAACTGTATTTCTTAAGCAAATACACCCAAACCCATCGTTATAAAATTGTGACCTGTTTTAATCTAGAAGGGACTGGGGTGGGAGCAGGGGAAATCAGGCCCACATTGACTTTAAAAAGAAAGCCTTATTGCCCCTGGTAATAGATCACCTTCAGCACGTTTAGTTTTTTTGGGGGGAGGGGTTAGAAATATTTCTCCTTCAAGGAAACGGGGGCGAAGAGGAAAGAAAAAATTGTTAATATTTTAAGGTAATACATATTTTCTTTATATAGGGAATCGCTAGAAAAATGTTAAGTAAATATGTAAAAGATCTGTTTTAATTAGGAGAGAGATTAATTTTATTTTTGTCTTTTGAGACGAAGTTTGCTCTTGTTGGCCAGGCTGTAGTGCAATGGCGCGATCTCGCCTCAACTGCAACCTCCGCCTCCGGCGTTCAAGCGATTCTCCTGCCTCAGACTTCCAAGTAGCTGGGATAACAGGTTTGCACCACCATACCCAGATAATTTTTTCTTCTTTTTTTCTTTTTTTCTTTTTTTTTTTAGTAAAGACAGGGTTTCTCCATGTTGGTCAGGCTGGTCTCAAACTCCCGACCTCAGCTGATCCACCCGCCTCGGCTTCCCAAAGTGCTGGGATTACAGGCGTGAGCCAGGGTACCCGGCCAGGAATAATATTCCTAAGTGCAGAATTACTTATAAATAAAGTAACACAAGTTGTAGGTCCTGGTGAGAGTATGAAGGAATGAGTGAGAACAAGTTTCCCAGAAAAGGATTCAAACAGAGCTTTTATATTCAATGCTGCTCACTGTAAAACAAACGGTACATAAAAGTATTCCTGGTCGGGCGCGGTGGCTCACGCCTGTAATCTCAGGACTTCTGGGAGGCCGAGGCGGGCGGATCACGAGGTCAGGAAATGGAGACCATCCTGGCTAACACAGTGAAACCCTGTCTCTACTGAAAATACAAAAAAAAATTAGCCAGGCGCGGTGGCCGGTGCCTGTAGTCCCAGCTACTCGGGAGGCTGAGGCAGGAGAATGGCGTGAACCCGGGAGGCGGAGCTTGCAGTGAGCTGAGACCGCGCCACTGCACTCCAGCCTGGGCGACAGAGCGAGACTCTGTCTCAAAAAAAAAAATGTATTCCTGAGATTTGGGCTGTCAATTTAACACAAGCTTTTCCAATACAAACCAAGTCTGTAAACTAAGTCTGTAATTTCATTTTTTAAGATATATCATTACCTAAGATATATACTGTAGAATAAAATCATTCTCACAATATGGTAAAAAATCATAACTTTGCATATACTCTCATATGGTATGACTGTGTCCCCACACAAATTTCATCTTGCATTGTAGCTCCCATAATCCCCACCTATCATGGGAGAGACCCGGTGGGAAGTAATTGAATCATGGGGGCAGGTTTTTCCCCTGCTGTTCTCTTGACAGTGAAAAAGTCTCAGGAGATCTCATGGTTTTATAAAGTGCAGCTCCCCTACACACACTCTCTTGCCTGTCTCCATGTAAGCCGTGCCTTTGCTCCTCCTTCACCTTCTGCCATGATTGTGAGGCCTCCCTACCCATGCTGAACTATGAGTCCATTAAACCTCTTTTTCTTTATAAAATACTCAGTTTCAGGCATTTCTGTATAGCATCATGAAATGGACTAATACATACTCCTAGGTACGATATCATCTAATTTAAAAGAAGGAAGTCAATCATGGTAAAGAATATGGAAGTCATCTAATAATGTTTTTCATATGTACATTTAATTATATACTGCAAATACTTTATTGGCAAAATTTGCATATATGTACATGTATGCTTGTATGGGTGCCTGTGTATGTGCATAATGGCAAAATCTCAACATCACTTCTCCTAACTTAAAATTCAGGATAAAATTTCAAATACAAAATCATTACCTAATTATTACAGTTCACTGAACATAGTTCAGTTACCCTAAATCTACCCAAAATACTAAGTTAACTATTATCAGAAGTAAGTTTAAGTTTTGCATATTGGCTTTTATGAAAAATCTTAAATGCCCTGTAATAGTTTCAGGTGTTATTATATGGTGATTTTTTTAGACTATTCAACAATACCATTACTGAATAATTTAAAAGAAATATTTAGTAAGTATCCTAGACACAAGATATGCTTCCAAGTACTTTACATAACTTATCTCATTAAATTCTCCCAACAACTCTATAAAGTAGGTATTGCTATTCTTATTCTATATAAGAGAGAACAGAGGATAAGGGAGTTTTAGTAACACAATCAAAATAACACCATTAGCACATACAGTCACCCCTCGGTATCAGTGGGTATCTTGGTTCTAGGACCTCCCTCAGAAACCAAAATCCACAATGCTCAAAGACCTTATATAAAATGGCATCACATTTGCATATAACCTATGCACATCCTCCTATATACTTTAAATAATTTCTAGATTACAACACCTAATACAAGTGCTATATAAATATAGTCATCCTGTATTTAGAAAATTATGACAATAAAAAAATCTCTACATGTTCAGTACAGACGCAATTTTTGTTTTTCAAATATTGTCACTCCATGGTTGTTGAATCCACAGATGCAGAACCCAGGTATGTGGAGGGCTGGCTATATTAGTTCTGGGATTAGATCACTGGACCTCTGATTCCAAAATTTCGTGATCTTTACTCTTTGCCTCTTTGTTGTTTGAAAAACTCTGAAAGACATTTTTTAAAATTGTTACCCAAAATGTACCACCAGGCTAATTTGTTAGATGTTGTCATCCTGCACCTGTGTTAAACAAAACTTACTGCAAATTCTTGATATACAACTGATTGACACAAACACGTCGGTGCAGCAAAACTGCAGCTCATCTGACAAAACAGCTTTCTTAATCGCCACACTGCCAGGACTACTCTGAATATGAGCGTACTCCAAATAGAAAAGGGTCGTCAATGAAGAGAGAGACCATGAGTACCCAGTAACAATATGCTCTGCCAAGCAGAACCAAAGTACCAAAGACTATTTATACCAGATGCACTGTAATTGGTCGGTTTTCTCTGCAGAAGGAAAGAAGTACTCAGATTGGCCAGAATGTCTATTCAAAATAAGCCTTCGTGTACAATGACTAGAAACATAGAAAAAGCAACAGAAAAGAAATAGAAGAGAACAAAAACTGCTTTTGTAATGAGACTGCAAACTGCTGGCCACAAGAGTGGATAGAGAGTAAAAGCAGAAACGGTGTATGGGGGATGGAGCAGGCCATGCAATAGTAGCTCAGATAGCAGGGGCTCAACCACAGACTCCAAGTGAAAAAGTCAGCAAGAACATCAAAATAGGGCATAGCTCTGTTCTCAGGGGAGATGACAGTGAGATACAGTAGTCCCCCCCTTATCCAAGGTTTCAGTTACCCATGGTCCACTATGGTCCAAAAATATTAAAAGGAAAATTCCAGAAATAATTCATAAGTTGTAAAGGGCACATTGTTCTGAGTAGCATGACGAAACTGTGTGCCTTCCTGCCCTATCCCACCCTGGATGTGAATCATCCTTTGGTCCAGTGTATCCAACAGTCTACACTACCCGCTCATTCATCACTTAATAGCTCTCGGTTAATCAGATCCATTGATGAGGTATCACGGTGCTTGTGTCCAAGTGACCTTTTTTTTATTTAATATGGACTCCAAGCACAAGAGTAGTGGTGCTTGCATATTGTAACTGTTCTATTTTGTTATTAGTTGTTATTATTAATCTCTTACTGTGCCTACTTTATATTATAAACTTTATCATAAGTATGTATGTATGTATGGAGGAAAACATACTATACTATATACAGGGTTTGGTACTGTCCTCAGTTTCAGGCATCCACTGGGAGTTTTGGAATAAATCCCCCAAGGATAAGCGGGGACAGCTGTACTTAATGTACAGTGATCAACCAAGTCATTCAGCCCCCTGGTCCAAGCACTCTACGGCTAAGTATATAACCATGCAGCTTTTTAAAACCACAGAGAACGTTCATCATATTATTTCATTTGAGTCTCACTCTGTGGTTGGCAGTTACTATTATTATTTTCGTTTCCTGACCAATTAAAATACTGAGTTCATGAGAGCTGAGCAGTTCAAGTACTTAGCTAGTACACTGGTATTCCAAGATGAAAACTGTAATCTTTTATCTTGGTCCAGCATTCGTTCACAACCCTGCCTCTACTACACAGTACATACAGTATTTTAAAAAGAAAGGAAAAAGTATAACTCATTTTAGAACAAGTTCCTTAAAAAGGTTTTTATTAATCAGGATTTTAAAACTTCAGAGATAGTGCATTCACCTATTCAGAAATCCCCCAAGGTGCCTTAAGGCTAAGGTTTAAGTGTACCAGGTTAAAAAGTCATACAGGCCGAAGCATTTCCAATCCTATTTAGATACTTTCACTGAAGAGCATCACCTGGTGCCTGAATGTCACTAATAATAATCACTAACAAATTTTTAACTTTCCTAATTTCAGCTGCCTAGACCCTCATTTTTGCTGCTTGCCTAAAGTCTATAAAGTCTTCATGCAATGCAAACCAAATTTCCTCAAAATGGGTTGTTCAACAAAAGCACAAACCAATAAAGACATTTGACTCTAGAGACTCCGTTTAGGTATCAGTACCTACTCAAGCATAAGCCCTAGGCAACTGCGTATCAGTTTATTTGTCAAAATGAGAATCCAGTATCTGTCCCCACAGTCATATTACAAAGAAGATGACATTATTTTATATGATGGTGACAGATTATTTAAATAGAGATCATCTCCTAGAAGTTCAGCAAGCTCGCTACCTTTTCAAAATCTGAATACCTCGAACTCACAGAATCAACTTAAAGATGCCATTGTTGAACAAATAAGAAAAATGAAACATAGATTAAATAAACTGGCTAAAGTCATATCCATAACAAACACACCTTATATTCAACCATTTTTAATCCAGGAATTTAGACAGCTTATCTGTAATACATTTAAGTGAACTACAGCCTTATTACCCTAAGTGTGGTCAGTGAATTTGCAGCATTTGCTGTACCTGCGAATAACAGTAATGAAAATCTGCATTCTTTTTGAGACAGACTGTCACCAGGCTGGAATGCAGTGGCGCGATCTTGGCTCACTGCAACCTCTGCCCTCTGGGTTCAAGTGATTCCCCTGACTCAGCCTCCTGAGTAGCTGGGACTACAGGGGTGTACCACCATGCCCGACTAATTTTTTTGTGTTTTAGTAGAGACGAGGTTTCACCATGTTGACCAGGATGGTGTCAATCTCCTGACCTCACGATCCACCTGCTTCGGCCTCCCAGAGTACTGGGATCATAGGCATGAGCCACCGCACCTGGCCAAAATCTTCATTTTTAACAAGTTCATATGTGTTAATAGATCTATTAATAGAAACATATACATATAGATAGGTAGAAAGAGAGCCAGCAAGAAGCCATCTCAGCATTCCTTTAGGGAGATGCTTCTAGCTTCAAAAAACTGGGAATTTGAATTTGAACTGCACTTAAAAAGATTTTTAAAAAGTCAATTGTCCATATGAAAGCAGGGAGGCAAGTTGTCAGAGGGCCGGGTCTAAAACCCCTTGCCAGTCACAGGTATCCTCAACATCATGCCAGGAGTGTACTGAAAAGTGGCCACTAATAATTCCCTCCTGAAAATAGCACATTATTTATCCTGATGACATACAAGAGGTTTTGAAATGATTTCATCCTCTGTTCAATATGAAACAAAAGCCAAAAAACACCACTGTTTATAAAAGAAAAAAGTAACTTTAAATATAGAGGTGAAAGGATGCAATCTTAATGTGGTCATTTTAATTGGGTATTTCAAATAGATATTCATGGTACACTATAGTTGATTTCAAGCTGCACACTGGTGTCTTCAAAAGATTTTTATGAAATCTCAAATTCATTTTCTTTGGTTAAATCAGTATATATCCCTGTAAGAGTGGTTTAATGTATAAAACGTTGTTTCTTTAATATAAATCTGTGATATAATTCAGTACCATATTTTTTTCTTTCAATAAAATAACAAGAATAACCTTCCAATTTTAAATGAAGTTTACCAAATGAATTCAGGTATACCGGTTTTTTCCATCAGCTATAAATAATTGCCTCCCTTTAAAGGGCCTATTTCTGCAAATAAAAATGTCTTTTTGCCTGATTAAACTTTTTCATCATTTGAGAACTTTTCTTCTGCAAATTTCTAGTTGGAAAATTTGTCATAAACAGCTTGCTTTGTCAAAATGAGATCTTTTCCATTTTTTGGGAGAACAGTCGTGTAGTTAATTATTTGGGACAGGAGAGGAGGAACTTGTTCTAAAGGAAATATACTTGAAAAAACATTTGAACCCAACTATTCTACCTTGAGACATTTTACAATTGAAGGCAGCAGGCTTAGTTTCTTAAAGCTGAAGATAGGAAGACAGAAGTAGCCAAAAACCAATCTACAAAACCATGAGAAATGTCCCAGAGGAACCACTATAGCTAATTGCAGCTGCCAGCCTTACCTTGAGAACCCCTTCTTTGGAATGGTTTTGTAATGACAAGTGTCCTCCCCAAACAGAAAAGTAGTCAAGCCTATGAATGTAATCTCTATAGCCACCACCTAAAGCACCCCCCGCAGAGGACACAATTTTCAGGGATGTCACTTCTACATGCACTGACAACCAGTAAATCCTTGTTCCCTCTGGAGCAGCCTTACTCTAGAGTTTACTGACTCACATTTAATCCAAGAGACACAACTAACAGAAAAGAAAATGGGATAGACATGCTTTCATTGTGGAACAAATTGGAAATTAACAAAAACAAGATGTTTACTTTTCACAAAGAATTTTGACTTATCTGCCTCTCTCAAAGACTAGTTTTATAATTTTGGGTTTACAACAGAAGCTCAATAACAATATGCTTTATAACAATGACCTTAACACAGATCTATGACCTAACAGGTTAATGTAAAAACAAAAAAAGCAAGACAATAGTTTGCATCCTTTCAGTGTCTTTACAGAATACATATAAGCAACCAAAAAAAGAAAACAAAATTTCGTAAGACATAGCTGTAAAAGTTCTATGAGCCTTATTCATCTTAAAAACTTACTATGTAAGAAATAAACTTGTGAACTGAACTTCAAATTAATAACCAAAGAATTCCAAGTATGCAGGGTTATATGGACTGCCATTCTTCCCACCGGATTTTTAAACAATGTTAAAACACGGCTGTTTGAAATACTTCAGTACCATCATTTAACACTGTTCAAAATGTCAAGAGCCATATTGCGCCCCAGTGGCCACTCTTCAGCAAATAACACATCCTTTGAAGTTAAAATACTTCTAAATGATGTCAAGTGAGAATTCCTAGGCTAGTACAGTCAAAATGTTCTACTTCTAAGGAAATCAATAATCTCTGGAATCACAATTAGGAAAAAGGCACTTTCATTATAAAAAGTCATGAATTTTTCAGTTTCAAATCTCAATCAATTCCATTACCACAAGGCAATGTTTTTATACAGTTCCCTAATTAAAGAAAGTATGATCACATGGCTATAGTGAACCTGTTTTCTTTTTTTTTTTTTTTTAACTTAAACTTCCTGTGGAATAATTACACTTTTATAATAAATTTCACAAAAATGAAGATTAATCATCAAATACAAAGACCTCACAGAAACACTTTATTTGACAATACCTAGCACACAGCTGCTATTCCAAGGGCACTAATGTGTGTTTCATTTCAGAAATCATGTAATTTAGCCAGTCATCTTGACTGTAACTACATGCTGTGCCACACTTCATACCATGTCTCACTGCAACATCACAAAATGCCCCAGCAAAGAAATTAAGAAACAAAAGTTTTTATCGAATCATCATAAGCAAATAGCATCTCCTCTGCCAAATACTAAGGTACTTCTAAAACGGGTACAATGGCACTGCCCTCAAGCAACGTGGTACAGGAATAACCTTCAAAGAGAGCAAATATATATTTAATTTCATTTAATTCCACAATAAAATGGAATCTAAATCCAGAGTTCATATTTTCAATTCTCATATTTTTTCCATATAATTTTTTAGACATGAATAAATCAAAACCTCTCTATCTCATCTTTAAAACAATTATCTCTAGTTTTTCAAATTAACAGAATTCATGAAATGTCCTTAAATAAACTACTCTAAAAAATGATACCAACTTTTAAAGTGGAATCTTGAAAACAATCATTTCAGTCTTCCCGCCTTTTTCAAAATTCTCTGGTTTACACAGATAGGTTTACTTGTTTCCCATTAACCTGTATATAAAAAAAAGTCAAAGTTGTAAACCCAAAAAACCAATCCCAAAATGCTTCTAAAAGACTTAAGCAAACATTTACACCTTTTTTTCTTTGAGATGGAGTTTCACTCTTATTGACCAGGCTGGAGTACAGTGGCGTGATCTTGGCTTGCTGTAACCTCCACCTTCCAGTTTCAAGAGATTCTCCTGCCTCAGCCTCCTGAGTAGCGGGGATTACAGGCACCTGCCACCATACCTGGCTAATTTTTGTATTTTTAGTAGAGACAAGGTTTCGCTATGTTGGCCAGGCTGGTCTCGAACTCCTGAACTCGGGATCCACCCGCCTCAGCCTCCCAAAGTGCTGGGATTACAGGTGTAGCCACTGTGCCTGGCCACACCTTTAATTCTAGAAACCTTCAGTATCAAAAAAACTGACAAATGTAATTGGAAAGGTAAACAGAGAGAAGAAAAAGAGAGGAAGAGGGTGAGACAGAAATTTGGAAGAGCTGCATCTTTTTGGAATTAACTGCCTTGAATATATGGCCAAAAACCTCTGAGGCAAAAGTCTTTAATCCCTATTGACAAGTTGAGGCAAATCTAGTCAACTCAAAGAGTTTAGACATCCAAGAAAAACAACTGACCTGAACAAGTAGGAAAGAGACATTTGGAAGACGCATTCCAAAGCTTTCGCATGTATGAATAAAGCACCAGTAAGTACAGACCCAAAATAAGGCCAGGCCAAAGTACCAATCATGAATCTTAGGAGTGAGTGTTTTGGAAAAGAAGCTAACAGAGTCCCAGTGAAAGTTTTTAAATATGAGTATCAATAAAAATAAACATGAGTAAAATAATTAAAAGGTAACAATAAAGTGATAAATTCAACTGGAATTCCACCTGTCAAAGGTCAACCTATCAGCATTTGTATAGATCTATCATCAGACTCCCGAACGCAAACCCTTTACAGTACCTGCTAAAGTACAGGTAAGAAAGCACAATGTTTTGTGGGATGCTTGTTAACAACATAAGCAGTGCTGTAGTCGTACTATGCACTACATATACTAAGAAGCCCATATCTAGTAATATTAATAATTTGTATATTATTGAATGTAAGTTTATTCCTCAAATGCACATACAAATCATATCTTCAAAGAAACCATTTAACACTGTATGTAATTACACCTGCAACTATCCAAAATATTATGCCTGTTCCACCCAATGAAAAACAGAAGGTATGCAGTCCTGCTGAAATATCCCTCCACTTTTTTAAAAAACTGAGCTCCTAAATGAGGACAGCTATTTATAGAGGAGAGGTCTTTACATTCAATAACCCACTGTTCCTTTCCTTGGAGGCTGCCACACTTGTCACTTCTGTGAAGTCATTAAAATAAGTATCCAAAGCTGATACAATACTCTGCTCTTAAGAGAGAACCAGAAAGGTTAACAGATGAAAGTTACTGTGTTAAAAGCACTTTAGATGAGTATAATAAAGTTATAAGAAAGTAGGTTTGTCAGCCACAGATTTTTCAAAGTGCCTTAAGGGTAAACTTCGTCCTTTCCTAATATTACCAAGGTGTCTGCTTTACAGACAATGCACCTTTAGCCTATGAAAAACAGTTGTACCACCAGAGGCATTTTTTTTTAAGTGCTTTTAGTGTGCTGAGCAGCAACAAAATGATTAGAAAGACAAACTATGCTCCTAACACATGCTGGAATGCAAAAGCTTGCTATTTCAAAATTATAGCAGAAGAGAATTCAGTATTAACCATAGGGGCACTAAGTGCAGATGACAAAACAATATCCCATAGAATCACCAATGTAAACGTTAATAATCATGCATGTATGTGTGTGTATGTATGTATGAAATAATACATGTGTATGTATGTGTGTGTATGTATGAAAACAACTAAGAAACAGATGGCAATTTTCCCTGTGGCATTTGCACATGTCCATTCAATGCCTGTATGTGGGTCAATTACTATGATAAACATCACGTGACAGGCTCCATGGAGGTAAAGCGGTTCATAATGACTTCACCTAATTTTAACTTACTGATGAGATATACTTATTCAAAAGAGCAAAATGAACTTTTTCCAAATAGGTCTGTTTAAGCAATCCAAACATAGCTAGAAAATAAAATGCCACCTAAAATAATTTATAAACTCTAACTTGTATTCCAGTGAAAACTGGGAAGGAAACTGAAGAGTAAGACCATATTTCTGTATACAGTGGCTTCTTATAATAATAACTTGATAAGACAACCATTGATATAAAGAGAGCTTCTCCCTTACTTGATTATATAGTAATTCTTTCTAAACATGCTTTTTACTAAATACCAGGCCTGCTTTCAGTAGTTACACATACTGGAATCTTAAGATAACAACCTCAGATTGGTCAAAGTCAAGTCTCTTAGAGAGAACTTTTTAAAGATAACAGAGTGATTATTTCACGAGGGATTCCTATCATACCAGGTCAAAAAACCCAAACTAGAAATTACTGCACAGTGGAATAGCTAAGAGACCTACAGGTAACGTTAATGATTCTGGTTGGGTTTAACAAATGCAAAATGTCCAATAAGAAAATAAATTTTCAGAGGAGTCACAAATATATTTTCTACTTCCAAACTTGCAAAGTGTCTTTCTTTGTAAACTAATAAATTATTTTACTCATATGAGAATTTAAAGCATGTAAAAGCTGCATTATCTTATTTGCTTGTCTATGTATAAAAAGGGCATGTCACCAATTAGAAGATATGTGCTAAGTGAAATCAGATTTCTAAAATTTAGAACAGTTATGGTTTGTTTACCTTTGTCTGCTTTGAAGTAAACTGACTCCTCTCATGGTGCTATCTCCATAAGAAACTCTAACAGTATTATTAAAAAGGATAAGAAAAAAATGATGCCATGTCATCCTCAACAAATGTGTAAGAAACCAGAGAATTTTGGGTCAGCAAGTTTTACCACTGACCTAAACACCAAATTTCTCCCAGAAAATAAGAGAAAATCCTTTAAAGAATTACATACAACATAACTTAAAATTTGGCAAAGACTGCATATTTTTAATTTCAGTTTTCCTCTAACCATAACTTAAGACTCAACACTAGATTGAAAGCAAGGGGAGGGAGGACAAAGCTGAAACCACATACCCTTTTTCATCAGATACTGTGAATTCTTCTCTTCCACTGTTTGTTTCATCACATCAGAGGCATATTCTTAAATTTAGCACAGACACACTTGTAAAATATTAAATTTTACCATAGAGAAATTGATTGTGCTATAAGAAAGTTTCATGTTACCATTTAATTTCAACCAAGCTACATCAAACATGGAAAGAAATTATATATAGCTTATAAAGCAAATGATCACTATATTTAAAAGAAATGATAACTTTGAGAAATACCACAGCAAAAATGATTTAGTTAAGCATGTCAGGAGTGACAGCCATCTCCCTTGAGCACTTCTCCCTTCACTTCTGGCACTGGCCTCTCCTTACAGAACTGTATTTCACAAAAGTTCCTGGGGGGCAGCAGAATCCACAGGCCTAGTTTAAGCAATGTTTTAAACATGAATCTTTGCATCTGAAATGGAGTAGTAGAAATAAACAAATTATCATCATCCTACAGTTTACACTGGGCTCCCCAGCTCTCCTCCCCCTTCACACACCAGTGAGTTACAGTAGTTAGACAGAAAATATGTCAGAAAAGAAACAATTTATAAACTTTGCAATGAATCATTTGAACAGCAAATAAGTTCAGTGCTCCTATTTATGTGTCTCATAATTTCTAGGATACATAAAACCTAAGTTTGCTACTCTTAAGATTTCACATTCTAAGAATATGTGATGGCATATGCAGTTATGCTAAGAAATCAGTGTAAAATACACTTTTCAAATTGTAGCAAAGTATAATTCACACTTATAGGGCCTCAACATTGTATCAATATATACTATCTAGACGTCATATTGAGCATGCTATCAATAAAATGATATGGGCAAATAATCATACTAAATTCACCTATGTAGCTACAAGATAGAAGTCATGAATTTTAACACTCCATTAGACCTATTGCATCTGAAAAACTTACAACTGTCAACCATCAAAGCACAACTAATTTATCATCACACTCACACCATTCTTCCAAGTTACAAAGTCCAGTGCTAACACTTCTGATGACTCAAGAGCACAGAACAATTATACCTACAGAAAAATGCATATCCAAATTTAGCTTTAATTTTTAAAGAATGGTTACTTCTGATATGTACTTTCTTAAGGATTAGACAGCAGTTAACAAGGGCATACAATAGGAATATTTTATTTTATCACAGTGTTCTACAACAGGTTAGAGTATTATAGTAAGTTTCTTTTTTTAAATAAGCTCTATATTCTCGGTTTAAAAGCTTCCTATCCAAACCGCCCCCATCAGAGCCAGTAACTGCCCACACTGACCTAAGCTGGTTTTAGTAAAAAGTCACCCATCTTTGGTAACAAGGGCTTTTTCCACGAATATGCTAGAAATAGCAGGTGCACCATTACACAAAATTGGAGAGAACAGAAATTTACCTCACTCCTACAGACCATTTCTCAGAGCATGCTGTGTAGTTGCTAAAATCAGTATGCTGTATACAAGTTAAGAAAAAATGTATGTTTAACAGTGGCTCCCTATCAAGTAGCCTCTGATAGGCACTACATAAAATGCATTAAGACGGGTCTGCTGGATGTTCTAGCAGCTATTATCAGGTGATTTCTTAACAGAGATGTGAAGATGCTTTTAGCAGGAGAATGGGCACACCAGAGAATACAGAGTGGGCTAATTACGACCAGAAGAAGATTCTGCCTTCACCTCCCCTCACTGTCAACCACTTTGCTTAAGAGTTCACTCACTGCCTCGCCCTAACCCTGGGGATCCATTCACTTTCCACAGCCCAGAGAGGCTGCTGAAAAGCTGTCAAAGTAAATCTGTGCTCACTTTTTGGATGGTTTAATTTCAATGGAGCATGAAACACCCCAGGACGGTTAATAAGTTTAGCCAGGCGTGCTGTTATCCCTAATATATTTTAATTATGCATCTGTTTTAATTGTAATCAGATCAAGGCACCGGAAGGACACAAATTGGAATTTTCCCTAACGGATATAGGGGCTTTTCATCACTTTCTAAACACAAATAACGTTTAAAAGATAGGTAGAGACACCAAAACAATGGTGACATTTTCCAGAAATCGATGCAGTATCTTTGACAACACAGTTCAGGTCTCATTAGCCACCCAAACTAACCTAAGTGCAGAAGACAACTTCAGTCTCTAGGGGCGTCTTCTTCTCCAATTAGTACAAAAGAACCACTAACGTCTAATGTACAACTCCCAAACAGAAATGAAAGCCGAGGCTCTTATAAAGTGCTGCCCAATGGATTGGTGAAGGAGGCTAGGGAGGTGGGAGAGACCATCAGCAGCACTATTTTGGCTCAAAGTAAAAGTCTGTACACGTTAAAAGGTAAAGTTAAAGCAGAGAACGATCTCTCTTTTCACAATTTTGGCAACTATCAAACGTGTGTTTTAACTTCGGGAAATAAAAGTGTCCCATCAAAAAAAAGAAACGGAACAGGGAGGATCTATCAGGGATCTAGGAGCGGCTTCCTCCCAACCCAGACGTAAAATCACTTAATGTGCTTTTGCTGCATCAAGGAATACCTAAGACTTTTTAATTTAATACGCTCATTAAACAGTTTCCCAAATTGCCGGGATTTCCGCTAAGAAACTCAAGCGTCTGCCAACAGCCGAGAAGCAAGGGCGAGAACCTGCTGCAAACTAGGAGCGGAAACTCCCTCGGCCCGCCCAGCGCGCTCACGTCCCGGGTGTTTGATTTAGGTGTTAATGTTTACGTGTTGCCTAAACCATCAGGTGCTGAACCAATTCCTCCAAGAGGCACTTGCAGCCTTAAAGCGGGAAGCTTCAGAGCCACCGCGGAGTATGCCCCCTGCAGCCCGTCGCCCCTTCCTCTCGGCCCCTTACCTGTCATCATAGCAGAAATCCGCACTCAGGGTGTTGAGATACAAGGCGAGCCCCAGAGCGCTGCTCACCAACTCTGCAATCATCTCTCCACCGCCTTCCCTCCGGCTCGGCTCCCAGCGCGAGGGCAGCAGCGGCAACAAAAAACAGAAGCATCAATCCCCACCTTCCGCCGCCTTCTCCTCCCAGCTTCACTTTTCCGTCGCTTCCCCACCCTCCCTCCCTCGGGTCCTTCCAATCCACGACTCCGCTCCTCCTCCTCGCGCCCGGCTCCGCAGCTCCTGCGTCCTCCCCGGGTGCGGGCTCACACCACACTCCCCATGCCCGGCGCCCGCAAGCGGTGAGCGGTGTTTGGGCTCCGCGTTCCCCGGCGGAAGCGCAGGGCTGGTCTTTCGCGCGGGTCGCGGTTCCCACCCTAACCCATGGCAGTTTGGGGCGTCCTAGGTGAGGAGTGGGACTCGGAGGAGGTGGAAGGGTGCGGGATGGGGGCAGAGGGACCGGACCGAGCCGGGCTCTGGGACCAGCTGGAGGAAGAGAGAGAAAGAGGCGCGGGTGGGAGGGACAAGGCGAACCGCCTCCCCTCGCCGCCTCCCGGGTGCACTGCTCCGGTGTCGCTCGGGCGGACTCCGGCCGCCAAGGCGGCTGCTGCACATTCACTGTTTATTAGCTCCCTCCCGGCCCCAGCCCCAGCTCCCTTCTCCAATGAAGTGAGAAGCGGTGGCTGGAGACTCCACAAGCTCCCGCGTGGGGTTCTCGACGCGGCCCCCCGCGCCTGCGTGACCAACCCTCCATCCCGGCTTGGCCCAGCCCCTTTCTCCACCCAGATCCTCCCGGAAGGCTCCTCCCACCCTGCTCCGCGGGCTGGAGGCTCCACCCACACTCCCTAGCCTGGAGGCTCCTCCTACCAGCCTCCCGCCCTCTTGTTTCTTTCACCTTCGATTTCACTCTGGAAAGCCCCCGGGACCCAAGGGCGACGGCTGGAAGACAGCCCAAAGGAGTAGCTACAGTGCGCCTTGGGAGGGGAAGCCGGGAGTAAGGAGGCCGAGGAGGAGGTGGTCGCTCGCCCCGCTGCTGCCTGGCAGCGCCTGGCACTACTGAATCTCAGCCACAGCGCTGTGTGTGCCAAGAGCTGCCAGGCGTAAGTCCGGTCAGCTGGAGAGACTTCTGAGACCAGGAGAGGAAGAACAGGTTTGGCGACTGCTGCAGCTTCGGTTGTCACAAACACACGGGCGATCTCTCACGCACACGGTGTGTGAGACTAAATGGGGCGGAAGCAGGTAGTAGTGGAGAGCTTGGAGGCAACTTAGGAAGGAGAGATTTCAGCTCTTAGCCCACGATTGGCCCCAATGTCAATGGAAAGACCTGTAGGGAGAGAAATGTTCCCTCCTTCAGTAAGGTTAAAAAGAAAGGACCCCAAAAAGGGAAAGAAAGACACACACACACACCCCGCAGCAACTGCCCAGGGACTCCTTCGTGGTTTCAGGGGGACTGTAGGGTTGACCCTGAGAACACAGGAGAGAAACCTCTAGTGCAAGCCGGTACAGTACTATGCTTAAATCTAGTAAGGCGGGAAGCTAATGCCCTTTCCTTTCCGCTCGGAGGCAGGACTGGATGGAAAACATCCAACATGATGAAATATGGTGTAGAATGGTCTGTGTAGAACAAGCTCTGGGTACTAAAGTTGCAAGACCGAAGAGGACCCAGGGCTGCCTGACACGCCTCCTCCCGGCTGGTCGCCTTTCTGGCCTGGCGAGTGGCTCCGGTGGACCGCGATGAACACTACTGCAGCGCCCCCTGCTGCATAGTAACCACAAGGTGTGGAAGAGAGGTCTGTTTTCCATGCGGGCCGACTGGTTCCAACCAAGAGCAGCACCTAACCAGCAAACTCTCCGAAACTGTGGCAAGAAATTGAGCCCCCTGGGTGTTTAGCAGTGGCCTGAAAAGAAAATACCGTGGTTTGGGTATCTGTAGACCAAAGCTACGTATTTTCCTGATTTCACAAGGAAATCTGAGAAATCTGTATTGGATACGCACAGATAAAATGATAAGTATTTATTAATATTATGCCATCAACAGTAGGACATTTTTTTGTGCCCTCGACAAATATATGTAAACAAAAATAAAAGGAATTATATCTTTACAGGTAGGGACTGATCTTTTACCCTTTTCCCACATAACCTTTGCTCACCTGAAAATTTTGAAAATCATATCAGTCCATCATGATGCTCTGTGTCTCTCCAATGCACTTACATGCTGAGATATATATAGTATACATAAAATATGTATATGGTGTCCTAGAACACTGAAGGAAGAACACATACTGTGGAATCAGATGTTTAAGTTTGAGTGCATACTCTGCTATTACTATTCGGGCAATCTTTGGCCAGTCACTCAACCTCTTTGTGACTCTGTTTTCTAATCTACAAAATAGTGATAATAATAGTACTTATGAGTACTGTTATTATGAGTGTTAAAGTAGTTAACATATGTAAAACACCTAAAAGGGACCAGGAAAATGCAATCTAAGTGTTAGCTAGTATATCATCATTACTATGCTTTCTAGCTTCCTCATTTCATTTCACTTGTTAACAAAAACCTGGACACTTACCTCCAAAACACATCCTACCACATCTTTACTACTTGAGTCCACCCAGCTACCCTCATGTCCTGCATGGACAAATGCAGTAGCCCTCTAAGTGTTCCCCATACCTCTACCCCTGCAATGCCTCCCTTCCCCAATTTTAACTTTAGGTAGAAGTTTCCTTTGAAAAACCTATACATTCCCAATTTTTAAATGTTCCACAACTTCCTGTTGTATTTTTAAATGTCCAACAACTTCCTGTTGTACAGCTAATAAAACTAATTCTTACCATGGCCAGCCAAGCCTTCATTTAGCCCAGACTAGCCCTCTTGCTTCACATTGTGTTCATATGTGTACAACATAGACATCCTTCTCAGGAACTAACCATTTTCTCTTCCTCTTGCATGAGGTGCTTCTCCTCAAACCTTCTCTAGCTCCTTCTCACCATTCAGGTCTTAGCTCAAATGCCATAACCTCAGAAATAAAGTAGGCTCTCCCCCATCAATCTCTATCCAACTACCATGTATTCGTTTCTTCATAGTATGTATTAGTATCTGGAAGCACCACTGAATGGAAGCTCCACGAGGTCAGGGATCCTGTCAGTCTTGTTTTCCACATAAAACCCAGAGCCTATAACATCTGGACAAGGAGAAGAAGCTTTAAAAAGATTGTTAATAAATGAACAAAATAAATGTGCTTAGGAGAAACTATGTAACAGCTGAAAAATCCACAAATTTTCATCGCTGATTTATTGTTCGTTGTTAGTGTTAAAGATCATGAAGTAGTAACCAAGGAGAGAAGAAGGGAGCAGGTTCACAATTTTTCAGAATGCATCAAGTCTGCAGGATTACCCGTCATGGGGAGTCACATGGACAGCTCTCTTCAGTTATCAAGAGGACTCAGAGATGTAAAAATATTAGAGAGCTTTGGGTTCCACATGCTAAAAGCTTGTAAGCCTTTTCCAGAGCTGTGTTCATTTTTAAGCCTCCAATAGTTTTATTTGAATTTTAATTTTTTTGTTTTGTTTTGTTTTGTTTTTGAGATAGAATCTCGCTCTGTCGCCCAGGCTGGATTGCAGTGGCCCGATCTTGGCTCACTGTAACCTCTGCCTCCCGGGCTCAAGCGATTCTCCTGCCTCAGCATCCCCAGTAGCTGGGATTGTAGGTTTGTGCCACCAAGTCTGACTAATTTTTGTATTTTTAATAGAAATGGGGTTTCACCATGTTGCCTACGCTGGTCTTGAACTCCTGACCTCAAGTGATCCACTTGCCTTGACCTCCTGAAGTGCTGGGATTACAGGCATGAGCCACCATGCCCAGCTATGGCTCCAGTAGTTTTAAATAAATGTTATACACTCCTCCATCTCCTTTTCTCCTCTCCCCACCTCCCAATACCTCTGAATTGGAAGCCTAGGTGACTGGGAGATGTGCTGTAAAGTGGCACATCTTGCCTTCCCTGATAAATAGAAGGCTGAAAACCCAGCTGTGTTCGAGAAATCCAGTTGCTTTTAACAAATTTTTCTATTATAATTTAATGTAGGTTTCAATATCCTTCCAGAGCATTAAGCCATGGTCTCTTTCAGACTGCTCTCCAAGGGCTGAGAAGCAGCCAATTCCTGCATTTTCTACCTTCCTGGAACAACTTTAGGAGGAAAATCAGATTAAAGATGTCATCACTATTGTTGGAGATCATTTAAAATCTGGGGACATAGCTTTTTAGTTTATCAAGGTGTACTTATTCGATGTGAGATTGCAGCATGAGTTCTGAATATGTGTATGTTCTATTTAAAGCTACTGTTGCTCTCCACAGATGAAGGAAATTAGGATGGCTGGCTTGAATTTTCTACCTTAGACACAATACTGGTCAAAAACGCGCTAAGCCCTTATTTTCCTGAAGTAGGTTCCACACATCTGCTACCTCACCACTTCCTCAATGAATTTCTTTTTATAGTAGCCCCGACCTACCCTGCATTTGTTCTGCAGTCCCAGTCCTTTGTTGTATAATTCATACCTTTGCAGTGCCAGTTCCTCAGGGTAAAGTTTTCCTTATTTGCCTAAGACATTTTTAGTTTATTGTGCAATACTATCTTCCCTTTGGGTGTTGCATAAATATTAACTAAAAATCCACATCTGGTCCTGGTCGTCATTTCTATTTGTCCTAATATAACTTCTCTTTGAACAATTCATTTGGAAAGCGTGCCAAGGGTGAAATGTGGCACGTCAATTCTCTTGCTGCACAGAACGCTTCTTAAAGTGCCTACAGATTTGGTTATTTATGAGCAGGAGATTTGCGCCTCTTCCTTGCTCTCTCAATTCTAAAATTGTACTGGGCCAAAATAATTACAATCTTCCATATGTTTTCTGAAAAGGTATCCAAGTATCTCCTTCTAAAATCTTAACAGATTGACTAAGAAGCAGAAAAACACTAGCCCAGCAGGTGAAACTGCCTGTTTAGGGAGGTCAGAACAGAGCTGTCTGCTGGGGGGACTCATAAGCTCTGGGATTTACTCAGGAAATAACCCTGCAGGAGAAAAACAACAGAGCATGGATGAAATGTGGGTCAGGGAGCTGAAACAGGCACATGGGCGTCTTGGTTAACTAATGACTGTAAGTGCATTGGCTACACATGTTACATTTAGATGCTTCCCAGCATACCATAAAGTGCTGTCCTGCAGACACTACAATGTATAACATCACTTTATCCCAAGACTTGTGATCCATTAGGAATATAAGTAGAACAGGGCAGGCACGGAAACAGATCTCGTCACCTATATCTCAAAACTGGGACTGTTAAGAGAACCAGCTGCTAGCAAAATAATGATCACTTTAAGAATCTGACAGTCTCCCCAGCTTCCAATTCTGAGAATGTGGGGGTGAGGGAGGAGACAAGGAGGAGGAGGAGTGTAGAAATAACATGTTAATAACAAGATATGAATAATTGCAGAGATGTTGAGGCTAATGATAGAAATCAAAAACTCAATCAAGAAAAGCAAGGACAGCCTCCTTTATAGAATCTCTCTGAATGCATTCACATGCACTGATATAAACAGTGATCAAGAATGCTCTAACAGCTTGAAAAATTGCACCGAATATCAGAAACCGAGTTTTGATAAGCCTCAGATTTTTTAAGGAAGATTAATTTTGATGTGGACATTGGTTAAATTCGCCAGCTATTCATGAATGTTGCCTTGATGTTCAACCCACATGAAACTTTTAAGCCAGTGTGGTCCAGCAGACCTTGCTGCAGAGGTGATTTTCTGTTGCACTGTTCTTTAGTTACATGTGGCCATTGAGCAATTGAAATGTGGCTACTGTGACTGAGGAACTGCATTTTTAATTTTGTTTAATTTCAATTAATTTAGTGACATGTGGCTAGTGGCTAATTTATTAGACAGAATAGCGTAAGCTGTCAGCTGACAAACACCGCTTGTGTTTTCTGGTAGATTTCATGTAAAAGCCAGTTAGTTGTCAACATCCTCCCACAGCTCAAAGCTTTAGCCCTGAATCATTTGATATGAACTTCTGTGCTCCCCATGGGTGACCTGCTTTTATTTATAAAACGGCTACCAGCTATTGAGCATTTTTCTAGATATTAGGCATCGTACTAAGCCCCTTACATTTGTTATCTCATTTAATCCTTATAACAGCCCAGGGAAGTAGGTACCGTTACTATCTGTATTTTGCAGATAAGGAAAAGGAGACACAGAGAAGTTTAGTAAATTGCTTATGGTCTGAACAGCCTCTCAGTGGTGGTGCTAATATTTGAACTTATGTCTTTTATTCCAAAAGTCTGTGCTTCAACCACTACTCAGTAGTCTCTTTCCTTATTTTTCCATTCAAAAGGCCTCATCCCGGCCCGGCGCAGTGGCTCAAGCCTGTAATCCCAGCACTTTGGGAGGCCGAGACGGGCGGATCACGAGGTCAGGAGATCGAGAGCATCCTGGCTAACACGGTGAAACCCCGTCTCTACTAAAAAATACAAAAAAACTAGCCGGGCATGGTGGCGGGCACCTGTAGTCCCAGCTACTCGGGAGGCTGAGGCAGGAGAATGGCGTAAACCCGGGAGGCGCAG